>NW_021318941.1:0-9874 GCF_001605985.2 Dendrobium catenatum
ATAGTTATTGATTCTTATTTCACAGAATATCCACATAGCTCGGTCGTATGGTATGAATAAATCGTATTAGTACGATCTCCAAGAAGAAATTCTATTACATTTTATCATTTAAAAACAAACTCTCCCGCCTGTGTGTGTGCATGGTTGCGTTCATACTCTTTATGCATTTTGTGGGCCAGACTCAAGAAAATAAAAATACAATAAATAGAAAATTAATATCTGACTCATACTCCTAATCTAACCTGTTCTTGAGTCTTCCTTTGTCCTAGGTCATTTGTTGATTTTTCTGATCTTATACCTCAAGGACAATAGCAAATAATAATATCCAATGAAAAGTGTATTCAAAACAGAATATTATTTGCATCATCAAAATCTGTAAACTCGGGGTCATGGGTTTGCCACACTTTTATTTAAATACTATATAAGATTTTTTTCAAACTAGAGTATCTAAAAAAATTCCTTTCATAGTTCTGGATTCAAATTTTCCTAAGGGAGGATTTTTCATTATATGTATGAAAACCTTACATCTGTATATATATAAATGTGACAAATTTTGGTGTTCCCCCTTAGTCTCATAGGGTGTTTTTTCAAGTTCGATCTGATGTTCACCCTATTTCAGGAACATAATGCTGGTTGCTAACCGTTTCAGCCCAAAATATTTAGAAGTGAATATTCTGCCAAAACATGGCTCGATTGGCTTCAATCAATGTTTCTGTTCTTTCCTTTGCTACCCCATTCTCTAAGGGGTTCACGTGCAAAAAAATTATGATCATCCCTTTCCTACAAAACTCCTCAATTTTTAATTTTCAAATTCTTCCACGATATGCAAGGCGGAGGCCCTTACAAACCTCCCTTTCACCAACCCAGCGTGGCGGAAGTGCCAACTCTGTTTTTCGCCTTCCTGCGACGGCAGAGGACCTTTGTTTTTCTCCCTTCTTAGAGAAGGCAAGAGAACCTCGAGGTCACGGATGAGACGAGCCTTTCCCGTTGGAGTCCTCCCTCAATTTCTAGGGCCACAGGAGGGAGCAAGATGCGAGCAAGTTGGAGCAACCGTGTGATCTCCCTCACACCTCTTCTCCCGGTCACAACGCCACCTTCTCCTTCCTCTCTAACCCTAAAGAACTTATCCTAGAGCCTCTCCCTTGGAAATCCCTCTTAACCACGGTTTCTCCCTCTCTGTTAATTCTTACTGAAAAAGATGAGATTAACACCTAAAAATAGGCTCCAAAATCCTTGATTTCAAAAGTAGCATTAATGTTCGTACATACCGATCAAACATCATATCAATATGATCTTCATAAACAACTTCTTCCTGGTACGATGTATGTACGAACCAGTTATAAAAGGATTATACGTCGATATAATTAATACAGTACGATCAACAAAAATACTATCGTATAACAGGAATATGGTCTGGATGATCAGATGTCGTCTCTGTTCATCGTATGGTTGATTACTATCGTTATGTACGATGTTTTTTTTTTTTTTATTTGTTATACGACAAAACCAAGAGATCGTCCAGGATAATATTCGGGGTGATCACACTTGTCTCTGTTCATCGTATTGTACGATCTTGTTTCGTTTAAGGTACGATGTTTCAAAATATAATTAGGCCTAGATTCATGCTGCTAATCACGGTTAATTTTAAGTAAGTATTTAAATAAATTGACCAGTACGAAATGTTTCTTTACAGTATGAACGGCGCAAAATCACTTACTTAAACTAAACTACGGCTAGGGTTTTTGGATCTGAACAGATCGTACACTACAATATATTCGTATAGTATGATCTATTCACAGAATCGTTTCCACATAGCTAGTCGTAGGTATGAATTTAAAATCGTTTACGTATTCTCAGAGAATAAATTCTATTACAATTTTTACATTTAAAACAAAACTCTCCTCTTTTAATGTGGTCCTATGGTTGCTCATACTCTTATGCATTTATGGCCAGACTCAAGAAAATAAAAATTACACATAAATAGAAAAATATATATCAACTCACTTTATCTACTGTTTTTGGTCTTTCTTTCTGTCCTGATCATTTGTGATCTTTCCTGAAATATTGTACAAGGGACAATAGCAAATAAATAATATCCATATGAAAGTTGTTTCAAAAACAATCATTATTTGGCATCATCAAAATCCAAACTCGGGGTCATGGGTTGCACACTTTTGTTAATTACTATATAAGATTTTTCAAAACTGAGTATCCTTAAAAAATTCCTTTCATGTGGTTCATGGATCAAATTTCCTAAAAGCGGATTTTTCATTATTTTGTATGAACCTTTACACGCTAAATATATAAATTTGACAAATAGGTGTCTCCCCTTAAGTAACTCATAGTGGTGGTGTTTTGTTCAAGGTCGATCTGTGTTCACTCATTCAGACATAACATGCTTGCAACGTTTGCAGCCCAAAAATATTTAGGAAGTGATATTCTTGCCACATGGTTGTGGGTCCCGAAAGGGATTCTACCGTGTGGTTTCAAAATGCAAAGAGTACGATCACACTATCCCGTAGGCCAAAGTAGTGGGTCGTAGGACCTTTTATTTGATCGAACAACGCAGGCCGATGGAAGAGCAGATGGATTATAGATATCGATTAGCCATAAGGATAGCGGCTTTCACCTACCAACCTCGATGGATTATATATCTAGTTAACCAAAAGTTCACGAATTTCCCACTATTCGATACATTCGCATTAATGGTTATTTGATTGTGCGGGATCGGTTCTACGGGTGCAACCCCATAGTTAATTACATCTTAGACTTCTCTAAGAAAAACTCTCGATTAAAGATGATTGTATTATTCACTTCTTAATTTGGTTGCACAAATATAAGTTCTTAATTTCTATTCCAAAGAGTCTCTTCTATTGATCTTTTATTTAATTTGATGATTAGACCTTTTTGAATGGATAAGATATGATTAAAATTTGATGTTTTAAAGATCAAAGCCGGATTACTACCCTAGGAAATGAACAGGACTCAAAATACATATGAAAGGAGACAAAACTTGAGGTGGTTACACCTGGTATGCTTGCCTGGACGTGAGCTGCCAGCTTAACATCCTAAACACATCAATCGCCCTATATGTATACAGATAGGAAGGCTCTATCTAGAAATCAAGGATTTGTAGGTTAAGAGATTTCAATCAGTGACTCTACAATATGCAAAAAAAGTACTAGCGCCATGTATGATGCAGAACATGCCTTACAAATATCTAAAAGCCCATTGATGTAATGCCATGTATGTAAGTGAAATGTAATGTGAAGTAAAGTGTGGTAAAAACAAATGCATGCATACATTCAGGAGTACGGAAAAAAAAAATTAAATAAACACACCCTAAGGGTACGCTCCAGGCAGCTGTACCCACACAGAAAGGCATTTCAAACGGTGCCCACTGGATAAAATAGGTGGCCTACTCTAAGGGCCGTAAAGACCCTATAGGTCTCTAAGGCTCACAGAAAAAAAAAAAAAGAAAGAAAAAGGGGGGTATCGTACCCAAAACCAGAAGGCCAAAAACCTAGCGATGCCCACTTCGTTGTGGGGAAATACAACGATGCCAACCGGATAATAGGTGGCCTATATCTCACGCCTTAGTAACCCTAATGGTCTCTAGTGCTACAGAAGGGGGCCAAGTTTTGACCATAGGGCCAAAGCTTCGCCAGTGAACTAACCTAAGGCTGGGCTCCTAAAACATGCTAGATACCTTATTAACAATTGTGGTGATGGTTAGCAGTTTCGATATATAATTAAAAAATTACTGACAAGTTGCACAAAATTACCTGAACTGTTGGCGCTGCCGGCTTAAAAGCTTATAAGCAAAATGATGTACGCTCGCTCCTCGCATCATTAAAGCTCCGATGTACCTCGCAAAATAAGATAACAGAAAATAGATATATGATGTAGATCCGTTCAGAAAAAAGAAAATGCAGGAATTGAAATATATAAACTGACAGGAAATTTAGAATTGCATTTAATATAGTATGTACATGTAAGTTAGGGAACACTAAACCTAAGAAAATTGTGTCACTAGGTTTTCTATATTTTGGTTTCTATCCTATAGGGAGCATGCATCCTAAGTCTATGTTATCTAAGACTACAAGTCCTTAATTTTTGTCCCTTAGATGTCGACTAGTGTTATAGGGGAATAAAATGAAAATATTTTTTCTAACCCTTTCTAGACATTCATACCATTATTAATTTAGTTTAGTGATCTATTAAATATAAGACAATTAAGTAGGAGGTTAGTAGAATGCAAGAAGCAACTAAACTACAAAATAACAAAAAGAGAGGAAGATAATGAAGAAGACAAAACAATAAAGGAATGTGGGATTTTGTTATGAACATGCTTCTTCGAAGCGAGCATGTCTCTAAACCACCCTTCACCCCTAGTTCAATGTAAAATGAACAGGAGGAGAAGGGGGTTTTAATGCCATTTTACTGTTCTCCACCGCTCCAAGCAAGGCACTTGAAGAGACTCAACTCAACAACTAAACCTACCCTCTAAAACAAAGCTCAAATGACAATGAGAAGATAAATCCCAAAAATAGACCTCTCACTTAAACCCAAAACAACATGCTCTCCACTACCCACTTCACCCAAAACCATCAGAAAACCAAGTGTATAGCGAGAAGAAAGAACAACTCCCCCATCGAAATACCACACGCTGCCTACAAGACACCATGGTCTACCACACAAAGCTAATTATAAAGCTAGAAGTCCTTAAAATACCTTCATTGAAAAAAAAAAAAACTCTAAATGAAAATATTACACAAAATTCCACCAAAGCCATCTATGAAATCTTTTGACACAAAATCCACAGGAAAAAGGACCAACGATCAAGTGCCTGCTATGACATTGGAGTGGGGATAGTAGAACTATCAAAAAAAAAAATTTTTTTTAATAAGAAAACTTTGCAAATCCTTTTTTTATTATAAACATTTATAAATAATTTTCCAACACAGATCATTCACGAAAACTTTGCAATGTAAAGTAGCCCTAGATCTTTTCAATCATAAAACAAATCATTGACTTTCCAAAACATTTCAAAGATCATTTTGTAAAAGGCGACCAAGTCAACAACAACAAAAAAAAAACCTTTTCGTTTTTTCAAACATGTCATAAAAAGAAATACTTCCAAAATCGCCTGTACGATATTTTACTACAAAAAAGTCATATATATTTAAGAAAAATACTCTTGAAAGTTTCAAACGAAATTTATAAAGCACGTGCTAAGCTCTCATTTAAATCATAGTGATGAAAGAGACAATAATCATATGGCACATATTAAATCACATCTCACACTCCTATCAAAACCTTCATAATAAAAATCGTACACATTCAAGGATGAGAATCAAAATTTACATTCCTCTTAAACTAAAGCAGTAAAAAAATCAGCTTATTTGATTTTGGAACTTAATTAAAATACAATTATAAGGAGAAAGATTTGACGCATATACGTTCTTCTCACATGCTCGAGAGAATATTCTAACCATCAAATACTCACCAATACTATCTTTTTGCATTAAACTCAATCAAATAGAGAAGGAATAGTTTCAGTAGAGAAAAAAAATGGAGGATTTCATTCATATTATCAACTTTTCATAAATAAACACGTCTCCCAACCATAAACAAAGTCGCTATATGAGTTCATGAAATACATGGTATTTTCCAACTAAACTATTAGGGTTTCGTTAATAAAAAGTCAATCTTCATATAAATTTATTGCAAAAGGCTACAAATGCATGTGAAGAAATTTTTACAAAGAGACCCTAAATCTTATTCTGAATAACTCAAAATGTTCATCTCATTGAAAGATGATCCTATCTCGCTACTAGAAGGCATGAAGAAATCACATAAACCCACCTCTCACCTAATCTTCTCTCGTTAAATAAAAATTAACGCAGTAAGGCGCCAAGTATTCTCGTTTCTTTCTCAAGTCCGAGAAGAAAACATTCCCGAATATGAATAATGCCAACAAGCTTTTCATAATAAAACATGGAACAATAAAGAGAAGAAATCCAAATTCATGAAGCCCATGGTGCCTGAAAATTTTTATAGCAACAAAACACTTTCCTATTGACCCTTAAAGCTTTAAGCCAAAAAAGTTTTCGTTTCTTTTGAAGATCATGCAACAAACAATTTCAAGAGAAATCTTTAGCCCAACCATGCCAACTTGCTCTTAGACAAAAATGCCCAAAAGCTCTCATCCATACATCAAATATGCACATAATCAGCATCTGTATTCCAACAAAGCTTTCATCAAGATTCATGGGAGGGAATAAAGGAACGACATTACTTTCTCACCTTAAAATTCCAAAGAAATCACTTGTGCATAGTCTACCCCAACTGTTTCATATTGCACGGATAGAAATAAAACTTCAGGGGCAGATGATGTTAATAGATATTTTTCAAGTCATAAGTGGTACCTCAAAAACAAAAATTGCTAAACTCTTTGTAACTAAGCATACCTTCTAATGATTGTACTCACAATCATTGGCTTATTGTAAAATCACATTTTAAAGCAAGGAAGTACTCTCCAACGACTTCCATTGATGAAAATTTACCCCAACACTCTCCAACATGCTTATAAGAAATTTTGTACACACCTCAATGCAAAGCCATTCATGAAACCATACACATCTTGAGAATACAAACCAAAACCATGTTGTTCCAAACTAAGTACGAACCAACAAATATTTTTGATGTGAAGCTCAACTAAAATTGTGCCCATAAGAAGGTGCATGTTGATGCTAAGTGCTTCCAAATTCAGGAGGAATATTTCTAACAACATGCATAAAACTTCTTGCTCCAAATTCAAGCAAAATCACCAACCCCGACTAACAACACGAGAGCAATATCTTATAGAATATTCACATTTGGAAGTAATATATATGGGACTTAATTCTTCGAATAAGTTTTCAATTTCTATATTACATGCCATCAATATTCAAAAATACTTTGTTAGTTCCCATTCTAAACTTGCCTTCAGCCAAATACATAACACTTACCAAAATTTGCTACTACAAATGTATTTCAATGCGGCCCACATAAGTCATGATCATTCATAACTAAACACAGCATATATCATCTTCTAACAACAATGGGAGCACGACAATCCTTCCTAGGCAAGGGATTAATGATGAAGATCAATATATGGTATAAAACAGTCTCCTTTAGATAACATTACACATCAACATAGCCTCTTTGACCGAGAACCCCAAAGGCAAAGAACTACTCAGACTCACAGACAGACACATTCTCAACACAAGATAAATATTTTTGTCCCTTAAAATTTTGTCATGTGGTAAATTCATGTTCACGATATCAATTAACTTGATTTTTTTTTTAGATGAAGCATTTATGAAAGACAAGAAAATTACTTCATCCGCAAAGCCACAAGAAACCAATCATAGCAGGAATGGATGAGTTTACAAAGCTTTACTCAATAGATTAGCCATTCAATTCATGCTATTCTTAAAGAAGAGGCAAGGGAAGTAGATAAGCAAGGTGAGGAGGTAGAGAGATGTAGAAAAAGGAAGAAGGTGGAAGAAGAGAAATATGAATGAGGAGAGGAGGAGAAAAGGTAGGAAGTATACCTGCTATTTTTTTTTTCTTTGAAGAAGAAGAAGATCGGTCGGCTAGAAAAGGGGAGATGAAGCCGAGTCGTCGGGCTTGGAGGCATCGAGTTCGATCTGTACGAAAGTAGCTTACACGTAGGATAGGGCGGCTTGGGCTCGGGAACTGATGACCGGCTCTGCAGGAGTCGGTGTCGAGCTCAACTTGATCGAGAGAGAAGAGGCGGCGTAGGTGATTTCGCACACCCAAGGTCGGACAAGAGCCGGTGTTTGGTCCTCTGGCTCACGCGAGTAAGGGAGAGGGAGCAGGGGCCTCGATCCTCTGGGATTCACGAACTGGAGGTCAGACGGGCGAGAGAGGGGCTTCCGCCTCTTTGGTCTCTGAGAACCGAGAGAACTCGAGCAAGGGAGTTCGGGGCTTGCAGCCTCCGGTGTTGGGCGAACCATGGAGAAGGGGAGGTAGTTTGGCGACGGGTATCTCACGAACCAAGAGGGCGGGTGTGAGAGAGGGAGCGAATGCTCCGCTCCCTTTGACGTCTCCGGCCCGAACAGACCGAGAGAGAGAGGGGGGGGATCGCGAGAGAGTTCCAGAGAGATGGAGCTCTTCCGCCTCCTGGTGTCGTCCGAGTAGAGAAGAGACCGAGAGAGTCAGTGAGATGGGGGCTCCGGCCTCAATTAGGGCACCAAGGGAGAGCGGACCTCGGGTCCGTTGGATCAAAAAAAAATTTTTTTAACGGTGTGATTCAAGTTGGTTTAGAAAGTCATTAATGTTTTGATTAGGATTTAGCTAAACTCATGGGTCTAAAATCAAGCTCAAAATCGAGTAAGGTTTGGTTCGATCCGGGTCAACTCGAGCTCACCTCGACTCAACCAAAATTAATTCAATAAAATAAGATAAAATAAATTGAACTCAAATTAATGTTAATTTGAATCGAATCGGGCTCGACGAGGCTCGATCAACACGATCAAACCCAGTCGATGGCGAATCAAGAAAAAAACGAGGTCAACAAACTCCACCCCAACAGGTGCGGTGAACAATAGGTGAATCGCACGTGTTGGCGTTGACCTCCCTAACCTTAAGGAGGTTCAATCCAACAACCACGAACGAGCTTCACCAGGAAGATGCAGTTCTATAATCAACTAAAGAGACTCGCTAGGAAAATACAATCCTACGACCAAAATAGAAAGACTCGTTAGGAAGATGCAATCCTACGATTAAAAAGAAAGACTAGCTAGTAAAACGCAATCCTATGACTAGCTAAAGAGACTCACTAGAAAGATGCAGTCCTACAACTAGCTAGTGAAAATCAAGAAGCATACAATCATACAACAAGCATGCAACAGGTGTCCCACCATGCTATGATCATGCAATCACACAATGCTCATGCCACTATATGATTACGAGATAATCATTCAATCACACCATCAGCATCAAATTACACACTACTCATATAATCTTATAATTATTATACAATTACATCACAGTAATATCATCATCAAATCATGCAATATTTATATACTCCAATGATATTAAATAATCAAGCAATTATCACATACTCGTATCACAAGCAATTGGTCATATAACAATAATCAAATCATACCATAATCATGCTATTACATAGTGGCCACACAACCATGCGATAAGTATACGAAAGTAATCTAATCACACCCGATCACACAATAATGAGCAAATGATCATGCAATGGTTACCAACAATCATATAACTATGAAATGATCATGCATCTACATAATAATCAAACAATATTTATTATGATCACACAACAATGCAACTATCATCTAGCGATGCAATGGCTACATGATCATACAACAAACTCAACCAAGCAAAAATCACTTAATTATGCAAATGAGCAGTTCAAAATACAATGACTATTTCAACATCAATCAATAATACAATGACATGCGCTCAATCAATCACTGAATAATGTGACAATCATACAATCGTGCAGGCATGGTGGGACAGAAGAAAGAAAGAAACCTAACATTCGTCTGACCAAATAAAAATAGTGAACGCAGAAGACTCAATACTCACTTGACTATAGTGAGAAAGAGCCAAGAAAGGAAGCTCAACTATCTGCCTAATCACAACAGCAGAATAGAAGGGGTAGAGATACTATGCTCACATGAGCAGAATTGAAACAAATTCATAAATAACCAAGGAAGATTCAACAGTCACCTAAAACACATGTCTAAAATGATGCAAGGAGAAGTAAATTCAATCATCATTTGAAAATTATATCAAATAGCAAAGAGTAACAATCATAGGGAGGTAATGA
>NW_021318941.1:9974-12585 GCF_001605985.2 Dendrobium catenatum
TCCTCAAATTTTTAATTTTCAAATTCTCCATCGTGATCACTTTGGATTGTTAAAATTTTACACCCTAGTTTCCTTTGAATCGAATTCAAAAAATCTTTAAACTCCTCAAATAATTTACCCTTATGATATAAGAATTTAACCCATGTTAATATAGAAAAATCATCCATAATCACAAATCTGTATACCTTCCCTCCTAGACTTATAGTTCCAACCGATCCAAAAAGATCCATAAACAAAATCTCCAATGGTTTACTAGTTCTGAGATTCTTAATGGATTGAAAAGAGGACTTCACAATTATCCTAATTGACATGCATCACAAAGGTGATACTCAGTAAAGTCTAGTTTTGGTATACCTCTCACTAAGTTCTTTTGGGTAATCCTCCTAAAATTTTTCATGTTAGAGTGATAAAGTCTCCTATGCCAAAGCCATGACTCATCTGAAATAATATTCAAATAAAAAGTAGGAGTTTAGATATAGTTCAAGTCTTACATATAAATATTATTTACCCGTATACCATGCAAAACATCACTACCATTTTGGATTAATATGCAGCTAGTAAGAAAAAAAAATAATACAGTATCCTTTATCACATAGCTGACTAATACTCAAAAGATTATGCTTTAAGCCTTCAAGTAATAGTACATTCTCAATAAAAAGGTTTTTCAAATTTCCTATCATAACTGATCCAACCATCTTCCTTATGGTGTTATCTCCAAGTGTAACATTGCCTCCATTCCTGGCTTCCAGTGATATGAATTGTGCAATGTCTTCAGTCATATACTTTAAGCAACAGTTGTCCAGGTACCATATGCTCTCATGAGGCATTATGTGAGAGCGTGCTTGAAAAATCATCAGATGTTAGACCTGGGAACCCAAACTAGTTTGGGTTCACCTTTTGGCAATTTTAAAAAAGATGCAAGTATGATATATCTTGGTTTATGCATTTTAGGTCTCCACACTAAATGAGTTTTTCTATCTAAAATATAAGTGTGTGAGATATTCTCAATTAGTCAACAAGTGTAACATCTAACTCCAGGAAATGGATTTCTCAATCGTTTGTAACTACTCTAATTCTTCCTGGGTTATATAAATTTTGGATACAAAATAGGATTAGTAAAATCTTCAAGTTTTGCGGATATCCTATTTTCCTTGAGAGCTTTTATTTTCAATCTAAAAAATGTGTTCATATCTTCCAACACATTATTAATATATTTCAACCAGTATTTTTCACTCTCTAATTCATCCTTAAAATCTTTAAATTCTTTTTCTAATTTTGCATAGGATAATTTTAAATTTCTTTTTCAAATAATCAAACTCATCTAGTAAACTCTGTAGTTGCTAGAAATTAATGCATGATCTTTTCTATGGATTTCATTCTCTCTATGAAGTTCTTGCAATTTCAAGTTAAGACTAGCATGCATTTTCTTAAACTTACTATATACATAATGTTTTCTTTTAGAAACTTTAAATAATTCAGCATAGGTTAAGCCATATACCTGTTCTTGATCTGACTGATCAAGATTATCTGCTATTAAGCACAAGTTGGTGACTTCTTCCTCTTTTTTAGTTTCTAATGAGTCTGAAGCTGAGTTTGCCCAGAAAGATCTTTGGAATTTCTTCTTGCCCTTCTTAACATTTGGTTTCTCCTCTACCTTCTCCTTGCTAGGAGCGGCATTAAGTTTTGGGCATTCTGACTTAATGTGTCCTGGTTTCCTGCACTTGAAGCAAATCACATCATTAGAAATCTTGACATTTCTATTGAACTTACCTCGGTTCCATTGTTGGCATCTCTTTCACTTCCTCTTCAGAAAGCTTCTAAACTATCTAGCCATCAAAGCGATGTCGTCTTCATCCTCATGTTATGATAGATCACTCTTTGAATCCTCCACTTTAAATGCTATGTTCTTTTCCCTTTGTGATTCTTCTGCATTAATCTTTCTTTGACTCACTCCTTGGTCATAAGCAATTAGTGATCCAAGAAGATTATTAATAGAGTAAACATTTAAGTCTTTAGACTCTGATATATCAATTATTTTTGCATCATAAGTAGTAGGTAAACAACAGAGAATCTTATTTACCATTTCAGCATTTGTTAATTCCCTACCTAGCCCATGCAAAGAAGTAACTATCTGAGTGAATCTTGTGCACATGATAGAAAAAGATTCATTTGGTTTCATGCAAAACAATTCATAGTCATATAACAAGATGTTTAATCTAGAATATAAGTTATATAGAGTCTATCCCATATGTCCTTTCCACTCTTGCAAGTGGAAACCCGCATGTAATCCTCTAACTTAAGTGCATAAAACAAATTATTTAAAAATTTAGCATTAAGTTGTGCTAAGTAACACTCTTCTACAGTCCAATCTGCAAAGAGTGTTTCTACACTAATGCCATCAACTACTCTAGTTGGATTTGTATACCCTTTATGTACTAAGATCCACATACGATAATCAAGTGACTGTAAAAATATAGACATATTATTTTCTAAAAATCAAAAGTGATATTGTGTTGACCTCATTTTTTTATGAGGTCACTAAGGCCCTTCCAAACTCTAGATTAATTCTAGATACTAGGGTCCACTCTAGACCTTAGGATCCTGTTTTAGA
>NW_021318941.1:12685-14236 GCF_001605985.2 Dendrobium catenatum
TGCATAAGAGTATGAGAAACCATGCACACACACAGGGAGATCGTACTATACGATTTTAATTCATACCATACGATCCGAGCTATATGGATTATTCTGTGAATAGATCATACTATACGAATATATTTGTACTGTACGATATGATTAGATCCAAAATCCTAGCTGTAGTTTAGTTTAAGTAAGTGATTTTGCACCGTTTATACTGTACGAACATTTTGTACTGTACGATTTATTTTAAATACTTACTTAAATTAACCTGTGATTAGCGCATGAAATCTAGGCCTAATTATATTTTGAACATCGTACTGTACGAACAAGATCGTACAATACGATGAACAGAGACGAAGTGTGATCATCCCGAATATTGTCCTCGATGATCTCTTAGTTTTTGTCGCATCATACTATACGGTAGTAATCGTACCATACGATGAACAGAGACGACATCGGATCGTCCAGACCATCATCCTGTACGAATAGTATTTTGTTGATTGTACCGTACGATATTATATCGGACAGTACGAATCATTTTTTAACTGTTCGTACATCTTCGTACCAGGAAGAAGTCTGTTTATGAAGATCGTATTGTACGATGTTGAATCGTACTGTACAAACATAAATGGCTACTTTTGAAATCATAGGGATTTTGGAGCCTGTTTTTAGGTGTTAATCTCGTTTTTTTCAGTAAGAATTACAGAGAGGGAGAATGTGGTTAGAGAGGGATTCCAAGGGAGAGAGCTCTAGAGAAGTTCTTTAGGGTTGAGAGAGGAAGGAGAAGGTGAGCGTTGTGAGGGAGATGAGGTGTGAGGGAGATCACACGGTTGCTCCGAACTTGCTGCATCTTGCTCCTCCTATGGCCCTAGAAGAATTTGAGGGAGGATCTCTAAGGGAAAGGCTCGTCTACATCCGTGACCTCGAGGTTCTCTGCCTTCTCTAGAAGGGAGAAAAACGAGAAGGTTCTCTACCGTCGCAAGGAGGGCAAAAATAGAGTTTGGCACTCCGCCACACTAGGTTGGTGAAAGGGAGGTTTATAAAGGCTTCTTTGCCTTGCATATCACGATGGAGAATTTGAAAATTAAAAATTTGAGGATTTTTGTAAGGAAAAAGGGATTGATCATAATTTTTTTTCACGTAGAACTCCTTAGAAGAATGGGGTGGTCAAAAGGAAGAACAGAACATTGATTGAAGCCAATCGAGCCATGTTGGCAGAATATTCAGTTCCTAAATATTTTTGGGCTGAAACGGTTAGCACAACATGTTCTGTTCTGAATAGGGTGAACATCAGATCGAACTTGAACAAAACACCCTATGAGTTACTTAAGGGGAGAACACCTAATTTGTCACATTTATATATATTCAGATGTAAGGTTTTTATACATAATAATGAAAAATCCTCCTTAGGAAAATTTGATCCAGAACCAGATGAAGGAATTTTTTTAGGATACTCTAGTTTTGAAAAATCTTATATAGTATTTAATAAAAGTTTTGCAACCCATGACCCTGAGTTTGAGATTTTGATGATGCCAAATAATGATTGTTTTGAAACAACTTTTCATT
>NW_021318941.1:14980-23251 GCF_001605985.2 Dendrobium catenatum
TCGAGGTTCTCTGCCTTCTCCAGGAGGGAGAAAAACGAGAAGGTTCTCTGCCGTCGCCAGGAGGCCGAAAACAGAGTTTGGCACTCCGCCACGCCGGGTTGGTGAAAGGGAGGTTTGTAAAGGCTTCTCCGCCTTGCCGAGGGGGGAAAAAGGAGAACTATATTTGGTAGTGAAAATCCCGGAGCGGAGGACTCCGGGGAATTGACGTAGGTCATATTTTGACCAAACCACTATAAAAATCTTGGTGTGTTTTTTCCTTATCTTCATTTACTTTTACTTGCACTTAATTTTTCATAATTATTGCATGGTGAAATTTGTGAATGAAAATCTGTTTAAGTTTTTGTTGTCAAATTTAAAAAATAACAAAAATATTAGAACTCCTGTTTAGGGTTACTTTTTATTAAGAAAAAGTTTTTCACAATTCACCCCCCCCCTCTTATCATTTAGTAATTTCAAAAAGAACTTTGATAATTGAGGAGACCACACATAGTATATTTGATGAATATGGTATTTTGGAAGAGGCGAATGTTGAAGAGGAAGAGATAGAAATGAACTCCTAAAAGATTAAGAAAGTTAATTTGGAAGAAAATTTGGAGACAAAAAACCCTATGCCAAGAGAATTAAGATTTTCTAAAAAATCACCCTAAGGAATTGATTTTTGGTGAATCTAGTGATAGTGTTAGGACTAGGCAAGAACTGAGCAAAGAAGTTAATTATTATGACTTTATTTCTATAATAGAACCCATAAATATAAATCAATCACTTTTGGATGAATTTTGGATTTTGGCAATGCAAGAAGAATTGATTCAATTTATAAGGAATGAAGTTTGGGAATTAATTATAAGGCCAAAGGTTCAAAGTGTAGTTGAAAAAAAGTGGGTATTTAAGAAAAAAATAAATGACATAGGAGTTATTGTTAGAAATAAGGCTAAATTGGTTGCTAAGGGGAATAATCAAATTGAAGGGATTGATTTTGAGGAGACTTTTTCCCCTGTAGCTAGACTTGAAGCAATTAGGGTTTTATTAACCTTTTCCTATTTTAAAGGATTTAAATTATTTCAAATGGATGCTAAAAGTTCCTTTTTAAAAGGGGTAATTTAAGAGGATGTTTATATTGAAAAACCTCCAAGTTTTAAAAATTCAAAATACCAAAATCATATTTTTAAATTGAAAAAGGTATTATATGGTTTGAAACATGTACCTAGGGCTTAGTATGAGAGGTTGAGCACTTTCCTACTTGAGAGATCTTTTGAAAAAAGAAGTGTGGACATGACTCTCTTTTTAAAGAAATTGGGAGATGACATAATCATTGTACATATTTATGTTAATGATATCTTCTTTGGATCTTGATAAAAATATTTGTGATGAATTTTCTAAAACAATGAGTGGTGAATTTAAAATGAGTCTAATAAGAGATTTAAGTTACTTTCTAGGCTTTATCATTAAGCAAATTAAGGAAGGAACATTTCTTATTCAGTCGAAGTATGTTAAGGATATTCTCAAAAAGTATGAAACGGATAATGCTAAACCTGTTAGTATACCTATGAGTTCCTCAATTCAGTTAGATAATGACCAAAGGTAAAATCTATTAATCAAAAGAAATTTAGAAGGATTATTGGATCTTTGCTTCACTTAACTACTAGCAGACCCAATATTAAATTTAGTGTTTGTTTGTGTGCTAGATTTCAATCAAATCCAAAAGAATCACATTTGATAGCAGTGAAAAGGATTTTGAGATATCTCTTGGGAACTCAAAACTTCGGAATTTTGTATCCTAAGTTTAGATCTTTATTTGAAATAATTGAATATTCAGATTCAGGCTTTGCAAGTTGTAGGGTTTATAGAAAGAGTATATTTAGAACATGTCAATTTATTGGAAATTTATTGATTTCTTGGTCCAGTAGAAAATAGAATTTTGTAGCCCTATTTACTATTGAAGTTGAATACATTGCCTTAGGAAGTTGTGTGGCCCAAGTTCTTTGGTTAAAATAACAGTTAATTAACTTAGAATTTACTATAGGTACTACTCCTATTTATTGTGATAACACTAGTATCAATTGCATTTCAAAGAATCCTATTTAACATTCAAGAACCAAACATATTGACATAAGGCATCATTTCATAAGGGATCATGTATCCAATGGAGAAATTTAACTGAATCTTGTTACAACTGAGAATCAACTTGCAAATATTTTTACAAAACCACTAGCCTTTGACACTTTCAGTATATTAAGAACAAGGCTATGTGTGATTGACCTAAATCATAATGAAAATTTTTTATAACCTTGATATGTGTTTTTGTGTGTGTGTGTTTTTCTATTTTTGATTTTCATGTATGTATTTGTGTTGTGTTTGTGTTTTTTTCATTTTTTGATCGATTGTACGAAATTTTCTATGTGTTCTATTCATACTGTACAAAATTCATTTTGTAAAGGATGAATTTTGTAGCGTATCGATCGTTGGGCAGATCAGTCTGTGTAAAATTTTTGTTTTCAATACAGTTCATCTGTACGATCGCCATATCATCTGAACGATGTGTACATTCATATGTGCACATATAGACGGTTATACAAGAAAAAGTAGATATTATTTCTGATCGTACGCATGAACCTTAAATTCATACATACAAACACATGGCATTCTGAACGGGGGATGATTCAAACCATCAATAAAATAATCTTAAAAAATTATCATCCTAGACGAACACCTGTTCGTTTGTACGATCGTTTGGTCAAAAATTCTAAACGAAAGCATGCCTCATAACTTGCATGATTACAAAAAGTCATTTTCTTTTGGACACATTTATTCATACATACAAAATTTTATTTAATATGTATGACTTCAAGCATCATCCGGTATGAAGCCCTTTTCATACGTACGAAAGATTATTTTTCTTTAAATAGAAGGCTTTAGAACTCTAATTTTATACACTTCAAAAGTCTTTCAAAATCTTCTCATCTTTCCAAATCCATTAATTTCAAGCTCTAGTAAAAGGGGTAGACTGACTAAGGAACTGACTAAGGGACATTCCTCTAGGAATGCCGAAGAAAATCTCCTGTCCAAAACAAGCGAAGAATCTTTTCCTAGGTTTGTCTCAGCAAAATCACTCCAAGAGTTTATTTGCAAGAAAATATCATCTATCAAGTAATGCCACTCTTATGCATTCCTCAATTAAAAGAATTGGACCTTTACGTGCCCGCTTAGCCTGGAGATTTTATCAAAATCCCTCCTCTCTTTTGTTCAAATGCTTGACTGCTAAACAAGCTTCGGACATTTGGAATGGTAAGGCAAAACAGGGATACTCTGCTGCCAGATCCATAATCGCCAATGGAGTTTCTTTCCTCAAGCCTATCATCAGATGGAAAATTGCCAATGGTGCTAACATTAATGTGATGGATGATATTTGGCTTCTTGACAAAAATTTTAATAAATGGCCTATGCTAGCTGATTGTATCGGTTTGGAGAATCTTACATTGCAGAATTTTCTCACGGACGGACATTGGAATTATACTGAACTCAACCGTTACTTCAATCCAGATTTAGTCAACCTCATTGTTACACATTGTATCATTCAAAATGATGATAATGATAGTTTGGAGCTTCTTTACCAACATTCTGGCAAATCAATCACTTCGTTGGCTTATGCTGAAGTGATTAAATTTCAGAATACCTTTGAAGATCATGGCTTTGCTATATGGCTACGTAAGTTGAAGCTTAAGCCAAGGGTTGAGCTTTTTTGGTGGCGCTTGAGCAGATTTGCCATTCCAACGAATGAGTTTTTGAAATATAGAAGGCTAACTACAAATGATCTCTGTGCTTATGGTTGTCTGGATACTGAAACCAGCGAACATATCTTAATACATTGTAAGTCTCTAACTGAGATTTTGAATAAACTGAGAGCTTGGGGATTCTACATTCCATTATTTAGCTCTCTTGAAGATTGCTTCCAACACCTTAAATTGCTTTCGAGCAAAAGAACTGACACTGCTAGGCTTTACTGCACGGCAGTTTATTACTCCTGGAACCGCAGAAATGACAAGAAGCATTGCAATCCGGTTTCCCCTGTTTCAGTAATTGCTGCTAATGTGATCTTTGCTGCCACTAACAAGTTCCAACTTCTAGTTAACTGGGATGTTAACCTCCTAAGGGAGTCTGGTGCTACTTGGCATCCCCCACCACTAGATTGGATCAAATTTAACGTTGACGCTTCACTCCTGGACTCTAGCTTAGCAAGTATTGGCGGTGCAGCACGGGATTCTAAAGGAAATCTACTACTTGCTTTTGGAAAGAAGAGAATACATTGGGATATCAATCAACTAGAATTGGAAGCTGTCTACGCTCTGAAGGATTACATCCAAGACTGGAAATTTAATTGTAAAGGACTGATTATAGAGGGAGATAACTACAATGTTATAAATTTTTTACATAACACTGTCGTGAAGAATGCCGCTGCTGGTCAAGACAACGAGAAGCTCCACTTCTTACACGACTTCAATAAGGTGATTTTTCAACATACTGATAGGAATGGTAATAAAGTTGCTAACTTATGCGCAACTCTTGCTTTGAAGAATGATTTCTTTTTTGATTCTATTTCTTCTACCGGTATTCCTTCTTCCCTATCATGTCTTTTGAAGAAGGAATATGAGGCTGTTTTTTCTTTGAACTTGATGTAGTTTTTTTCTTTACTCATTAATGCATCTTTGCAATCTTCAAAAAAAAAAAAAATAATGCCACTCTTGGCCGCTACCTAATTCGCATTTATCCTCACACTGATTCACTCTTACAACAAGGAAACTTTCCACTATTTCCTTGCCAATATGACTTTTAGATCTAATCAGACTATGATTAGGAGTTATGTTTTGAAGAAAAGGGTTGAAATAACTAAGGGGGATATGGGAATATTTTTAAATTTGAGGACTAAAGGAATAAGAGCCCACACCTTGAATTTTTCTTCTAACTATGACTGAACAGTAATAAATCAAGTGATTAGAGGAATTAGACAAGTATACCATTTGCCTATGGAGTCAACTTTGAACCAAGATGCTCGGATCATCTTGCACGTTCTTAGAATTGCTATAATTCTTAAAGCTGGTGAACATATTAATATCACACCTCTTCTTTTTACTGTAACCTATCTTATTATGACTAGTCAACCTATAGATGAAGCCCAACTCATGCTTGACCATATTCATGGGCTTTCTAAAATTTACCATGTCTCCCATAAGAGAAAGAAGAACATAGCCTTAGGACACCTTGTAACATACATACTTGAGAAGAGACCTAGTCCACGTACCTTGATCCTCATCTAAAAACTCCTACCTATTTTACTGATTCTTCATTTTAAGAAATGTTTGGGAGAGGAGGTGGACATGAAGATTCTAAGGAAGAAGGGGGAGCACCTACAATCGCTGTCTCATGGATCAGCCTTTCAGGATATGGTCCAACGCTTTGATCATCTTGAGAGCCACTTTGATTGATGCGTTGATGAATTTGAGACTCATATACAGTAGCATGATTATCAATATCAGTAGGATATGGGCTGGATCTTAGCTTAGTTTGAATCGGTCAACACTAGCATGGCTAAGATGAATAGCTACTTTAACCTCTTCAATTAGCCACCCCCCCTAAACCAGATCCCCTTAGAATGATGGATGTACTTCTCTGCGATTATTTTTGCCATACTTAATGATATTATGTGATAATTCCAGTAGCTTCTCTGTTGATGTGTTTGTCATTTATTTGTGTTTTTATGTCTGTTTTTTTTTTATTTTTTGAGTTATATTGATATCAACTGTGCTTCAATGTAATATCCTTTATTTTGATATCAATAAAATATGTTATATTTTTATTTACTTTATTTTGTTTGTTGGTTGAAATGTTTATTTTCCTATATGATAATTCTAACTTAATTGATCTTAAAGTGGTATTATTTGACAAGCAATACAAAAGTTAACTTTATTAGAAAATCTAATTTTTCATAAATTTAAGTTAGCTTATAACTCGATCAAGTTAAGAATATCAATCTCATATTCTTTTATAGGCATACCAAATTTTTAATATTATTATTGCAATCCTAATGTCATATTATTATTTATTTCTCTTTTCAATGTAATTATCTTTATACTTAGAGAAATTTGAACTTTTAGATTATTGATTTTGGAAGATCAATTTGAAAAATTGAAAAATATACAAGTGTACAAAAATCAAAAGAATTTGCAATGGTTCGCAACTTGAAAAGATGCACAAAATTATCCCATTTATAAAAAGATGCACAAAGTGTGCCACAAATATTGAAAAAATACGCAAAGCTTCACAAGTATATGTTTTTTCTCTATCTTTCAATCTTCAATTTTAAATCAATCTAATTATCAATTATATTTTGTATTGAAATTGGACTTAAATTACTTTTCATTTCGTCACATTTGTAATAATTCTCCTTATCTGATTGTCTACAATGATGCATGACCTTGATTTATTTTTTCTTATCTGTGTTATATCTTAAATTAAATGATATGAATCTTTATTTTTCTCTAATGAACAATAATCTTATTATTACAAATATAACTCAATCTCTTTCAGGATTAATTATCAAAGACTTCTCATATGACTTCTTACATTTACGTAGTTCATTTCTTCTTCTCTTTTTTATGTTGTCAAAAAAGGGGAGAAATCTTATTTGACATTTGATTGTTTTGTTCGTGTCTTGTTTATCTTATTTTGTTCGTGTCTTGAGTATTCTTGTTTTTGTTCATGTTTAAGGTTTTGTTTCTCGTTTCAGTGTTATTTTTTTGTGGTCATCTTTGTGTGTGAAAAACTTTAAAATTAAAAAAATTTATTTGTTCATAATAAATGCCCCTTATATTCACATGCTTATTCATTCAGGGGGAGTTTAGGAGAAATTTAGGTTTTTCAAATTTACACAAACAATAATTATTTTGCCATCATCAAAAATGGGGAGATTATTGAGATAATTGCTACTTTGCATTGCCTGTTTTACATTCTTGCAACTTGTATGTTTTTTATGATTCTAAATATTATTGTTTTGATTATTAATTTCTCCCAATACATTTTGAAAGAATTATTTTGCTCTTTTGTGTACTAACATTTTAGGAAAATCATACTCTGGATTGTTGAAAACTTCAAATCAAATTCATTTTAGAGTTATTGCATTTTGAAGTCTATATTTTTCATTTTATTGAGTCTGAGAGAGTATGATTATAATTGAGTAACTGAGCACACACACACTGAGGGAGAGTTTTAAATTTATTTTTTTTAACTAATTGTACAATATGAATTGAATTTGTACGGGATGATCTTGTTAGTTATATTCCCGAACGAGCAATGGAGCTAAGTATAAATCACACGGACGATATTTTTTATTCATATCGGTATGATCTCCTCTGGAAGATGCTCTAATGAAGATCATATAGATGATATTTTTTATGTATAGCGGTTTGATCTGTTAAAAATCTATTATCATGGCTTATGTTTTGATGATTGACAAACACTATTTCTCTTGGACTGCTTGTTGCTTCTAACTTTTCAGGAATCGAAGATCGGACGAATAAGACAAAGCCAGTTCAGGATTGCGTAGGTTTAGGGTTGAGTCAGTCTGTACTTTTGTTTTTCAATTCTTGAGTCTACTTATAATGGTCAAAGAGACTGATGCTAAGTAACCCTACACACACACACTTGAGAGACTTAGAATTTCTGTTTTTACTCATATCGGCCAGGACGATTTTTACATCGGCCTGGACGATCAGGCTTAAAATAGAAAGTCTAAATAAGGATTCTTACTTAAAGCAGCCGTCATTAACATATCGGACTGGACGATACGTGTATTGGCTAGGACGATAAGCTTAAAACAGAAAGAAGTTGCATCCATAGACAATTAAGGTATACTGTATTTTTAAATTATCGGCCAGGACGTTCATTGATCGGCCTGGACGAAACTCCCAAATTATGCCTTAATTTATCAGGAAATCAAGGGAGTAATTAAGGATGATTGATACGATCATATCATCCTGGACGATCGCAGGATCGGCCAGGACGATCCAGTCAAAAACCTTAAGTTACTTCAGGACGATAAATATCAACCAGCTCGTATCCAGGGCTATTCTCAGGACAATTTCCCCATGATTTGAACTGATCGGCCAGGACGATCGTGAGATCGGCCAGGACGATCGTGAGATCGGCCAGGACGATCGTGAGATCGGCCAGGACGATCGTGAGATCGGCCAGGACGATCGTGAGATCGGCCAGGACGATCGT
>NW_021318941.1:23539-47226 GCF_001605985.2 Dendrobium catenatum
TTGTAAAAAAAAATTTTAAAAAACCAATTCCCCCCCCCCCCCCCGTCTTGGTTAGCTTGGGCCAGTTCTATAGGGCTTAACATCCCTAACAAACTTTCATGATCTCCTCTAGAGTGTGCGTGAATGAAGATCATACAAAAGATATTTTTTACTCGTACCGGTATGATCTCCACTGGAGGGTGCACTAATGAAGATCGTACTGATGATATTTTTTGTTTATATCGGTACGATCTCCTCTGGAGTGTGATTGAATGAAGATCATACGGATGATATTTTTCATTCGTACCGGTACGATCTCCTCTGGAATGTGCATGAATGAAGTTTGTATGAATGATATTTTTCGTTCATACTAGGATGATCTCCTCTGGAGTACTTTCGTTCATTTCATCCCACTGGTTTGAAATAATTCATTTTGACATTTCTTCTATTCATACAAGACGAACATAGTTTGTTCATACGATGATCGAGTATGAATACATTTCATACTAATGCACAAAGGGTTCGTGCGAAATAGTTTTTGAACTATTTGTATGTACAAAATACGATTGTACGTGATGATCATGGATGGTAAAATTTGAAAATTGCAATTTTTTTATAGTTTTTTGTGTCTTTTATATATAAGGTCCTCTTAAGATTGTCATTTAATCTTTTTATCATTTTGTATTCGTGATTGGTAAAGAGTGATTGAAGGAGATACTGTGAGAGAGTGTTTGAAGGAGATTTCTTCCCATTGGAGCGTGAAGGCTTCACAAGGTTACTCAAGGGTAAGTATCTCTTTTTGTGATTTATGTTTTCTTCACTCTTTCTCTTGTCCTTCTAGATTGCACAACTGAAGATCTTTCAAGATGATCTGGTTCTCTGTCGACACTTGGATAGTGTGAACAGCTGAAGGTTCTCTGCCTACACTTGGAGAGTGTGAACAACGTAAGGTTCTATGCCTACACTTGGAGAGTGTAAGAGGATGAAGGTTCTTTGCCTATACTTGGAGAGTGTAAAAGGACAAAGGTTCTCTACCTACACTTGGAGGGTGTAAAAGGATGACAGTTCTCTACCACACCGGAGATTGGTGGAAGAGAGTTTTGTAAAGACTTCTCCACCTTACTCTGGGGGCAAAAGGAGAGTCACTTTGTATAATGTAATACCTAAAGTGGGAAGCTTTATGGAGTGGATGTAGGTTGTATTTGATCAAACCGCTATAAACTCTAATGTATTTTTATTTCCACTGCCTTTTTATTTACTACAAGTTTTAACTTTTTTGTGGTTAAAAATTTATTTTGAAAAACTTAAAATTAACTTGTTACAAATCATTAAATTGATCTCAAACTTTTTAATCCAAGAAAGGGTTAAAGTTTTAAATTACCAATTCACCTCCTCCCCCTTTTGGTTAGCCTTGGGACATTTGTTTAGGTCTAACATCATATTCAAGAATCAACGAGATTCAACAGTATCATAGTCTATTTCAAAAATTAAGTTTTAGATAACTTTTTGAAAAATGATCATGGCTATTTTTGGAAATTTGAACACTCCTGAAGGATATTTAATCAATAGACCACTGCTATTTGATAACATTTCTTTCGACTTTTAAAAAACTCATTTGTCTACTATTTTGTAATCACTTGACTATCATATATGGATTTTAGTATATGAAGGTTACAATAGACTTACTAGACTTTTTTATGGCATTAGGATTTAAACATCATTTACTGATTGAACATTAAAGGAAAAAGACTTAGCTCAGTTAAATGTAAAATGTTTAAATAGTTTTTTATTTGCCCTAAAATCTAAGGACTACATTAATGTTTTAACCTATAAACTAGAAAAAAAAATTATGATAGACTTTGCATAACATATGAAGAAACTAATGAGATGAAACAATCCATATTGAATATTCTATTAAATAGCTATGAACTTTTTTGCATGAAATTGAATGAGTGAATCACTTACATGTATACACATTTTACATAGATAGTTACCTCATTGTATGATTTAGGTATGGAACTAATGAATTTGGAAAAAGTTAATAAAATTCTACATTATTTACTTACCCTTTTGATACAAAGATAATTGTCATAACTGAGTCAAAAGACATAAATATTTTTTTTATTGACAATTTTCTTGGATCACTGATTGCTTATGAGCAAGGAGTGACTCAAAGACAGATTATTTCAAGGTGATAAGTGGACGGAGAAAATATCATGTTGAAAATGGTTGAATCATAAGTTATCAATCATTTCCTGAGAATTAAAAAGATATTGCACTCATGACAAGGCAATTCAAAAGTTTTCTAAGAAGAAAGAAACATAGACGTCAGTTGTGGAACATGGGTATATTCTATAAGAATGCAAAAATTTCCAATGGCATCACTTTTTATGAATGTAGGAATCCTGGACATATTAAAATCAATTACTTGAATCTCATAGCTAATCCTAACAACAAAAATGTTGAGGAGAAAACCAATGTTAGGAAGGGTAAGAAAGGACTGTAGAGAGCTTTCTGGGCTAACTCAGCTTTAGATTCCTAAAAAATTGAAGTAGAAGAGGATGTCAAAAACTTGTACTTAATGGAAGACAAACATGATCATTCGGACCATGAGGAGGTATATGATTTATCCTATGATTAAATTTTTTGATGTTTTTTGAGAAAATACTTAATAAATACATGAAACTCAAAAAACTCCATGCTAAACTGAACATAAAATATTTAAATTTATAAAAAGAGAATGAAATCCTTAGAAATGATCACACATCCATAGATAACAACCACATGGAATTATTGGATGAATTTGATGATTAGAATAGGAAACATGATTTGTTAAAAACATCCTATACTAATCTTGAGCATGAACGTAAGGTGTTTATAAATGAAGCAAATCAAAGAGAATATGAGTTAAATGTGGACAATGTTGTCTTAGAAAGCACAAACTCATATCTTAAAGAAAAATTAAAAGCTTTCAAGGAAAATAAGACACCCCCTACACTTGAACAATTTTCCAATCCTAATTAGAAGTACACAGTTTCAAAATCTAGGAAAAAATATTATAGCTCACATAAATTGGTAAATACTTTTTCTGGTGTTAAATATTTTTTTATGTGGAATGATATGACATATCTCTCACATTTGTACAATTCATAGTAGAACATATCTTCTGTGGAGACTTAATATGCATAAATCATAACATATCAAATATTCATAAAGATTATCATTTCTAAGAAATGAACCCAAATTTGTTTGCATTTCCAAGACTAATTTTACATAAACGCTCTCATACAAGTCCTTGTGAGAGCATTTGGTTTGGGGATAGTGGATGTTCAAAGCATATAATTAGAGATACAACTTAATTCATATCATTATAAGATAGGAATGGAGGCAAAGTAACACTAGAAAGCAATACCACTAGGAAAGTGGTAGGTACATGTATGATTGGCAACAAGAACAATTTCTTTATTGAGAACGTATTTTTAGTTGAATGATTAAACTATAACTTGTTAAGTATTAGTCAACTTTATGATAAAAGTTTTAGTATTAATTTTTTACCTTCAAGCAGCATTATAAACCAAAATGCAATTTATGTGTTGCACAAAAACAGGGTAAATAATGTATACATGCTTGATTTAAACTTTGTTAAATCATCTAATGCTTTTTATCTCAAAACAATCACTGATGAATCATGGTTATGGCATATAATACTCTATCATGCAAGCATGAAAATCTTAAAAAGATTACATAGAAAGATTTTAATAGAGGGATACCTAAATTACACTTTACTAAGGATCACTTATGTGATGCATGTTAATTAGGATAACAAGTGAAGTACTCCTTTCATTCAATTAAAGATCTTAGAACTAACACACCATTAGAAGTCAAACACATGGATCTTTTTGGACCAATTAGCATTGAAAGTTTAGGAGGGAAAATTTTTGGGAATGTAATTATTGATGATTATTCAAGATTCTCTTGGATCAAATTCTTATGACATAAGAGTGAATCATTTGATAAATTTAGAATTTTTTTCTTGGAATCAGAGGAAGCTAGGATGTGAAATTCTATCAATTAAAAGTAATCATGAAAGAGAGTTTAAAAACAAAAGTTTTAAAGATTTTTATAAATAGCAAAGAATCTATCACAACTTTTCAGCTCCTAAGACCCCTCAAAAGAATAGGGTTGTTGAAAGAAAGAACAAAACTTTGATAAAAGCCACTATAGAAAAGTTGGCTGAATATTTACTTTCAAAATTTTTTTGGGCTGAAGCAGTTAGTATACATGTTATGTTATGAATAGAGTAAATATTAGACCCGAGTTAAATAATACACCATATGAACTTCTTAAGTGAATAACACCTACTTTTTCACATTTACATGTCTTTAGACGTATGGTGTTCATTCATAATGATGGTAAAATACCTATAGTAAAATTTGATCCTAAATTTGATGAAGAAATTTTTCTATGATACTCTAGTGTTGGCAAATTCAGTAGGGTTTTTGGCAACAAAATTTTTGTAGTTGAGGAGACCACACATGTAGTTTTTGATGAATCTTATATTTCTAAAGAGCCAAGATTGGAAGAAGAACATATTGAAGATATTTCCCAAGGAATTGGAAAAATAAATCTTAAAGAAAATTTTGGAATATAAAATATATTTCCTAGAGAATGGAAATTTTCTAAAAGTCATCCTAAAGAATTGATTTTAGTTGAACCAAGTGAAGATGTTAGAATTAGGCATATACTTAATAAAGAAGTGAACCCCTAAAATTTTATTTTAATGATTGAGCTTACTAATATAAATTAAGAACTTTTTGATGAATTTTGAATTTTTTTTCCATGCAAGAAGAATTGAATCAATTTGTTAGAAATAATGTTTGTGAATTGATTGAAATGCCTAAATATCAAAGTGTTGTTAGAACTAAGTGGGTGTTCAAAAATAAAGTGAATGATTTAGCTATAGTGGTTAAAAATCAGATATGATTGGTGGCCAAGGGTTATAATCAAATGGAAGGAATTAATTTTGAAGAAACTTTTGATCTTGTAACCAGACTTGAGGCGATAAAGGTGTTGCTAACCTTTGCCTATTTTAAAGGCTTTAAATTATTTCAAATGGATGTTGAGAGTGTATTTCTTAATGATGTGAAATAAGAGGATATTTATATTAAACAAACTCCATATTTTGAAAATTCAAAATTCCCTAATCATGTGTTTAAATTGAAAAAATCATTATATAGACTAAAATATGCATCTAGGGCTTGGTATGGGAGGCTAAGCACATTCCTATCAGAAAGATCATTTATTCAAGGAAGTGTGGACACCGCTCTCTTCTTAAAAAGATAGGAGATGTCATACTCATAGTTTAAATATATGTTAATGATATCTTATTTAGATCCAACTATAAAAAACTTTAAGTTGATTTCTAAAAATTAATGAGTGGTGAATTTAAAATGTGTTTGACAGGAGATATGTGTTACTTTCTTAGTTTTAACATAAAGTAGAAAGAGGATGAAACATCTCTTAGCCAGTCAAAGTATATTAAGAATATCCTCAACAAATAAGAAATAGATAAAGTTAAACTAATGAGTACAACAATGAGTTCCTCAGTGCAGCTAGATAAGGATTCTAAATAAAAATATATTGATCAAAAGAAATTTAGAGAAATAATTAAATCATTACTTTATTTAACTGATGGTAGATAAGATATTATGTTTAATATTTATTTGTGTGCTAGATTTCAAGCTGATCCAAAGGAATCGCATTTGATTGTTGTTAAAAGAATTCTAAGATATATTTTGGGAACTCAAAACTTAGGGATATGGTATCCAAGACATAGTTCTTATTTTAAAATTAATGGATATTCTGATTCAAATTTTATAGGATGAAGGGTTGATAAAAAAAGTACTTCTATAGCTTGTTAATTCATTGGGAACTCTTTAGTTTCTTGGCCTAGTAAAAAATAGAATTTAGTAGCCCTTTCTACTGCTGAAGCTGAATACATTTTCTTAGGTAGTTATGCGGTGCAAGTTCTTTTGTTAAAATAACAACTAATATATTTGGGATTTTCTATTGACGCTATTTCTATTTTTTGTTATAATATAAGTGCCACATGCATTTCAAAGAATCTTATTCAACATTCTAGAACCAAGCATATAGATATAAGGGATCACTTCAATAGAGAAGATGTGTCTAAAGGAGATATTGAGCTACATCGTTTAGCTACTAAAAATTAAATTACAAACATTTTCAAAAAAAATCACTTTCTTTTGAAACATTTAGCACCTTAAGAACTAGAATGGGTGTAATTGATATTCATGCTTAAGAATTGAAATTCAATAAAATTCATTTGTGATGTAACTTATTGTTGTTGTTTAAATTTTGTTATTGTTTGTGATTTGTTTTAATTTGTTTGTTGATTTTCATTTTCTTTATCTTGGGCTTGAGTTCTCTTTTGTGTCTCATGGATCTTGTTTGACATGTTTTTTGGAAATAGTCATGATTATTACGTGAAAATATAAAAATTTATTTTTCGGTCATACTTTACGAGCCACTTTTATACTATACAATATCATTTGATTTTGCATGATAATTTTTCTAAGTCTATAAGACAAAAAATATCTTTTTATAAATAGATCATCCTATACGAACATGTAATCGTATTATATAAATTCTATATTTTTTACTTGTACAAATAGGGAGGTTATTCAAAGGTCATTTATTTTTTAAGATTATCCCGGACGAACACATATTCGTTTCTACAATCTTGTTATCATTTTGTATATGGATGAACTTAACTGCTAGAGTATAATCATTTTTATCTGATCATCCTAGATAAACACATGTTCATCTATACAATCATTTGGGTCAAAAAGTTATACAAAATAACTCCTCAAGAATGGCAGTTTATCAGAAGTCATTTCATGTTTTGCGGTTTCCATTCATATGTACAAAAGGTTTTCATCCCATACGAACAAAAGGTCATACAAATGAACCTTGTTTCATACAGTAAGATTGTATATTTTTTTTAAATTGGAAGGCATTTGTTAAGTTTTCTTCACCAATCACTTTCGATCTCAAAACATCTTATATTTTAAATATTCTAAATGGCAAACAGTAGTAAGTAGGTTCAAATCTCCAAAGGCTGCTCTTCTCAGTCTGGTCAACAAGATGAGAACTTCCATTCCAAAGAGAATGTAGAAGCCAATCTCCACTACTTTGAGACAAAAATGACTCCTTCTCGTCTCTTCTTCCAAAGCGACATTAACTTTTTTGTAATGCCTTTTTTTTTACTCTATCCAATTCTCATTTATTCTCACTTTAATCTATGCTTTCCATCACGACACATTTCTCAATTTCATGGCTACTTTTAGAATGAATCAAAATAATACCAAAATCTCATCCTATGCTTTTAAATAGAGAGTAGAGATCACCAAGGAAGACTTAGGCACCTACTTACACCTTAGAACTGAAGGGGTAAGGGCACAGACAATGACTTCTAGTTCTGATTTTGATTGGCTTATTATCAATCAAACCCTTAGAGATGTCACTTCAGTCAAACACCTATCTCATGTGTACACCTTGAATCAAAATGCAAGGATCATCTACTATGTATTAAGCAATTCTAACATTCCTAAAGCTGGTGATTATATCAACCTAACTCCTTTGCAGTCAACAGTCACATATCTTATTATGATAAATACTCCAATAGATGAAGCCCAAATGATTCTAGACTACATCAATAAACTTACCAACATTGGACTTCTTAATAATATAAGAAAGAAGAATGTGGCTTTAGGACACATAATTGCCTATATTCATTAGAAGAAGTATAACTTGATTCATCCTGATCCACCTACTTAGCTTCTAATATATTTCACTGATATTTTCTTCCATTCTCTTTTTAATCGAGACCAAGCAGATGAGGAAGAAATATTTGATGAAGAAGGAGGTCCTATACCTACACCAACACCTGCTCCTAGACCTAATCATTATTTCTATAATGAAATTGTCCAACGATTTGATAGACTTGAATCTCATTTTGATCAACAATTTGATCAAATTGAGACTCACTTAAACTAGTGGGATGAAAGATATAATAAAGGCATGGAGTGGATTAGAGTATTGTTTGACTTGGTCCACACTCAAGTAGCTACCATCAATAGCTACTTTATGATGTACCCCCTCCTCAGCCCCATCCTGATCAAGATCCTCCAACATATTAGTTTTTCATTTTCTATTGTAGTTGTTGTATGTTATAACTTTTTACTATTCATCTTATGGCATTTGAATTCTTGTGTATTTTCTTTTATTGTATTTACATTTGTATCCTTAGTTTGTTTTTAAAAAAAAAGTGAATTGAATGTTTTTTATCTTTTTTTGAGGTTAATCTTCTTGAATTATTTTAAGTTTCTATATAGCAATCAAATGTAGTTGATCTATGAAATGAAATTGTAAAATAATTTGCTCTACAAATTAATTTCCTTGCAAAATTAAATTTTCTTAAAACTTTATATCTTTTAATATTATATATAGATTAGAAGATCATCTTCATGTTCTTATAGATAAATATTATTTAGCTATAATTATTGCAAAAGTGATGTCTTATTTTTATTTTATTTCTTATTCAATGTATTTATTTTTATTAATTATCAGATTTTATTTTAAGATTTATTGATATTGGAAAGGCCAAAAATGTAAAAAGATGTAATTGTTTCTCCTAGCATACATTGTTTACATTTTTTTTTATTTGTGCACTAATATTTCAAAGAAATCATACTCTAGACTACTGAAAACTACAAATTTTTTATTTTTCTTGAGGCTGAGAGAGTGTGATTGTAATTGGATTACCATGCACACACACTGAGGAAGTGAGTCAAAACTTAAGAATTTTAAAACTTATCGTTCTATATAATTTCTAATCATACAAGATAATTTGTCAAGTTTCTTTTCCCCAAAACTTAGGGTCAACCTCATTTGAACCAGTTTAAGCATAATTTATTTTAACTTTTTGTACTATATAATATCAATTCGTGCAAATGACTGATAGAGTAAAAAAATGAGGTTTGCACAACATCATACTTGATGAATTAGTTTAGTTTTGAACTATTTATATATTATGATGTCAGTTTATACAGATGATTGACATAGTACAAAATCAGGTTCATATAGGATTGTACATGGATTTTTGAACTCTTCGTACAGATGATCCTTGATCATATTATATGATCCTAGGTCAGTTGACTTAAAATTTTTAGTTCTCTTGATGGTTTTTATTGTGTTTACTATATAAGAGTCCAAAAAATTGACACTCATATCTATTATTATAATTTCCTCTTGTGAGTGGCCATTAAGTGTGATTATTTGGAAGAGATTGTGAGAGTAAAGTATGAGAGATCAAGTGAGGGTGAGTTGTGAGGGATTCACATGGTTGCCCAAAGTGAGGATCCCTTTTTTGTTCTTAAAATTTCTACTCATCTCCTTTCAAGGCTTTGAGAGAAGATCTTTAACATTGGATCACGGTACTCTGCCATCACCAAGAAGGTAAGAAAAGATGTTGGTACTCTGCTATCACCAGGATGGTGAGAAAGGATAATGGTACTCTGCCATCACCAGGAGGGTGAGAAAGGATGTCAGTACTCTCTCGTACCGAGTTAGTGGAAGAGAGTTTGTAAGGGCTTCTTCGCCTTGTTGTAGGGACAAAAGGAGAGTAACTTTGATTTAGTGCAATATCTGAAGAATGAGTCTTCAGGGGGAGGATGTAGGTTTAGTTTGACCGAACCACTATAAAGTTTATTATTCTTCTATTGTTTTACTTTTTAATACATTCTTATTTTTTGCACATTAAATTTTTATGGTTGAAAAATAGTTTATGCAAATTTATTTCTACAAATAACCATATACATCAGAATAATTGAGTAAAAATTCTTAAAATTCTTTTTCTAAATTCAAGAGATTTTTTAAAATCACCAATTCACCCCCCCCCCATCTTGGTTAGATGTGGGATAGTTTTATTAGGTCTAACAACCTACTTAACTTTAATTTATATATATTAGTACTTTTGAAAGCTAAATCGTTGTCTAATATTATGCGGCGCGGTACACAGAATCTGAAGACAACATTATGAGTAAAGTAGTTGATCATATGAATAGCATTGACCTCTTTAAAAGAAATCTCCTTATCCTATTTAAAAAATAGTTTGTTGTTTCTATTATAAAAAAATGTCCAACAGATGATGACAGATCAATTAGTCCTATTACATCTGTCCCACAACATTCAAAACTCCAAATGTTATATGGGATGTAACGGATTGGGCTTTTAATGTATAATATTACCATGAATTTGACATTCATGATATATATATCTACATGATTGGTGTAGTTCTTTACCATTGATGGCTAGTAATAACCCATTCTTTTAACTTCAATCACCATTCTAGGACCTGATTGATGTGCATAGCATAATCCTTCATGATCTTCATAAATAACTTTATCAGCTTCACCTTTCCCTAAACATCATAGCAACATTTGATCAAATGATCTTTGATATTGCATGTTGTTAATAAATAGATATCGTAATGCACTTTTCTTGATTTGTGCATCTAATTATTTATCTACAGGGAGTTTGATTTTTCTAAAGTAGTTGATGAAAGGCTGCCTCTAGTCATTATGCTCTTCAATTTTTAGGAATTCAAGCCAAGATTTAAAGGCTCTACAAATTTTCTTATTGTAACTATTTGGGGTTTATTTGGTTAATTTTTAAGAATAATTTATTGGGGATGTTGAAGAACAATCATATTTTAAAGTTGTTGGTTTGAATTTAGTGACCCCTCTACCTACAAGGAATATAGAATTGTTGGTTTAACACTTGACGAGTGTTGACACTGATTAACACAGGCTCTTCATTCATACTTGCCATTTTTTTGGCTAATTTTATTAAGGAATTTGCTTTACTATTATGAGCTCGAGATACTTGAATTAGTGTAATATTTGTAATTTTCTTCATGAGCTCGAGCACTAGTTTATGATAAAATCAACCTGATTCTGCTAATTTTATTAAAACCTAGTACTTGATTTCTAATGAGTTGAGAATCACCAAAAATTCCGTGGTTTTGAATTTCCATCAAAATAGCAAAAATAGCGATCTTGAGACTCACTATTAAAGCTTCATATTCTACTTCATTATTGGTTATATATTTAGTTAAACAAAATGAGTATCTCATTATCCCTTCATTACGTGCTATGAAGATAATATCAACACTGGCTTGAGCTTTAGGGAGGTTTGGAGATCGAGCAGGTTTAATTGATAATGCTCAATCAAAGTACATTTCCCAAATTTGTAATTTCTCTCCTTCTATAATAAATAAAGTTTTTTCATCGAGTAGATCGTCATTGAGTGGAGAGTTTGTTGGAACGGCATGTACGGCAAGAAAATCTGCTAAAACATGCCATTTCACAACCCTTTGTGGAAGATATGTGATATCAAACTACAGAAGTATCACTGCACATCTGGCTAGGTGGCCTATCAAAGCTGGTCTTGTCATCAAGAAATTCAGTGGTTCGATCTTTGATATCAATGTGATTTTATGAGATAGTATATAGTGGCGGAGTTTTTAGACAGCAAAATTAGTTGTCATTTAGTGCTTCTCAATTGAAGAGTAATATATTTATGCTCCAATCAATCTTCAAGGGATATAATAAAGTGTATAATCTTTGTCTTCTTTATTGTGCTGATCTAGCAATGCTCTAAGGGACTCTTCCAAAGTTGTTGTGTATAGGATAAGAGGCTTCCATAAAATCTGTGTTACAATAATAGGTGGGCTTAACTTGAATCTCTTGATACTATCAAAAGCTTCTTGTCTTTCCTCGTCCAATTTAAAATGGAAATTTTTCTTCATCAGCTTTTCAAATGGTTGACATTTACCTGATATATTTGAGATAAGTCGTCGTACAAGTATAAGTTGTCCTTGTAAAGAACGAAGTTTCCAGAGACTTTTTGATGGCGGTATTTCTATAATTTCCTTGACTTTGTTGGGATCAATCTCAATCCCTTTATATCATACAATATACCCAACAAACTCTCTTGAGAAAACCCCAAAGGCATATTAGAGTAGGTTCATTTTGAGATTGAATTTTCTAATCCTTTCAAATACAATTCTTAAATCTTCAAGGTGATCTTTTTAATTTATAATTTGGACAACATGATCCTCCATATAAAATTCAATTTTATAGTGGATAAGCTCATCAAAAATATGCATCATAGCTCTTTCGTATGTACCTCCCACATTCTTTAAGATAAAGGGCATGATTGTCTAATAGAATATACCAATATGAGTCTTAAAAAATGTATACTTTTCTTCTTCATGTGTCATTTTGATTTGATTATATCCTGACAACCCATCCATATATGAGAATATATCAACGTTGAATGCTTTGTCAACCTGTAGTTATGACATTAGAATTGAAAAGTCATCATTTGGCTATGCCTTACTAATATCTCATAAATCGATGTATATGCAAATTTGTCCATTCTTTTTTCTAACTAGGATAACATTGGCTATCCAATCAGCATATTTCTCTTTTTGAATGAAAACTGATTCGATAAGCTTCTTGGTTTCTATAATCACCTACCCTTTGATTTTTAGTCACATGTATCATGGAGCTTGCTTAATATGTAATGCACTTGGTTTGATGACTAATTTATGAATAGCTATACCAGAGGATAAGCCTGGCATTTCATCATATCTCAAAGAAAAGTAGTCCTTGAATTTATTGAATAATGCTTTCATCTTATCAACATTACTCTTAGAAAGAAGAACGATAATAAAGGTTAAGCGAGGGTCCTCCTCAATTCCCAAGTTTATTTCCTTTAGATCATCCATGGTAGCGGCATGTCCCCCATCTTCAAGTTATTCTGGTGTAGGTTTGGTTTCCATATCATTCTCTTTATTTGTATCTATATTTTTAGTAGTCAAACATTTATCATGTATTGCATAACATACATTTTTATTAGTATGTTCTACTGTGATAAATCCCAGTCCTTTTGTATCACGACTACCCATCTTTGATAATTATTGAAACCACATTCTTTTAAAGAAATGTGCTCATCGCCAAGTAATAATATTATAAATTCTACCTTTTTATATCATTTGCTAATTTTTTTTAGACAATATATTAGTATTTATATAGGATTTGTTTTGGAGTCTTCATTGGAATTCCCAAACTCATTAATATTCTCTTATTGTTACTCTCAAAATTTATATAATAAGCCTCTCGGCCTGCCACTTCTACATAGGGGAGGTACATAAAATATTTTAAGCTCTTTAATATAATGAACCTTGCATGATACAATTTATTTAAAATGTTATGGAGGGATTAATATAAACACAAAATATTTTCCTTTAGTTTTTCTTTAATCAAAGGCTTGTAGGTTTCAAAGATATCATCATCTTCCTCTGCGTCACTTCCCAAATGAAGTACAACTTTTTTTATTTTGGTAATTTATTATCCCTTTTAGGAAGATCTGGTGTCACGCTCTGCCTTTCTATCTTCTTTTCGTCAACTTTTATGGGTTATTTTATACTCCTTGAGGTTGATGCTTTAGCTACAAAAGATATTATTTGCTTTACTTCATTTTGAATGAAATATTTTACATCATTATAATTTTTTAGATCATGGATTGAGAAGGGTGGTTGTATATCTCCAAAAATCCAAAAACACTTCTCCATCATTTAGATATTTCATGCATTATTCCATAGTTGATAGAATATGACCATTCTCATGGAGCCAAGGTCTTCCCAAGAGTGCCTTGAATGAATTGTCTGCAACGATAATATGGAATTTGGCTTCTGTGTATAATTCTCCAAATTTAATGGGAGAATAAATGACCTTGTGATTTTATATCCTTTCTCGTTTAAGTCATACAACATAAATTTATATGGCCTGAGATGTTAAATATCTATGGATAATGATCTTAGTGTACACAAGCTCATGAGGTTTATCAAAAACCTGGGGTAAATCAAGATTTGTTTTATTATGATGCCATCACTTTTTGAAGTGATATATAAAGGATGATTATGTTATGTAGTCTCCAACATGAGATATATTTTAGAGAATGTAACAAAAGGTTCATTTCCAGCATGAGGAACTTCATGCAAGGATCTTTTATCAAAATATGCTACATGTCTCGCAAGATTTTGAAAGCATGTATTAAAATTTCTCAAAAATCTTTTGACATTAGAAGTGCTTCATAGTGAAAGTTCGTGAGGGGTATTAAACCTAAAATAACTAGTCCCTAAGCTAACCAATAGGGGGGTGAATTTGATATTTAAAAACTTCTTTAATAATAAAGAAAAAACTTTTTATAACTTGATGCATAAGCAAATTTCATTCACAACAAAAAGATAAATCAACATTTTTACCCATACAGTTTATCGTAAGAAAAAATAAATGCGGAATTAAAAAAAGGAAAAAACACACCATATTTATAATGGTTCGATCCAACCTGGCATATGTTCACTTCCCAAAGACACCCGCTGAGTATTGCACTAAAACCTTTTAGTCTCTCCTTTTTGCCCCACAACAAGGGAGAGAAGCCCTTACAAAATATTTCTACCAACCTAGTGTGGCAGAGTAGCCAGCTCATTTAACACCAAATAGATCTTCTTCTTTCCAAAACTTCACTCAAGATGAATCTTAAATCCAATGGTACTGAGATCATCCAGTATGAAACTAAGATCATCAGGGATGATTAGTTCAATCAAAATGCAGTTCATCTAGGAGGAAACATGGGATGACTAACATCAACTCTGTTGATCGAATAATCTGATCTAGCTCATACATTTTAATCATAATATCAAAATTAAGTAGATTTAATTGACTAATCAAAAGATTAATTTAGGCATGAGTTTCATAGATTGTTCAATCTGATGTAGATTATCCTAGATGCTTAGAATAAAATATGAAATTTAGAATCATCCTAGATGCTTAGAATAAAATATGAAATTTAGAATCTTGCCTAAATTATGATTGGCAGCTATTTTTTAGGAATATAATTGATCATACTAGATGATCAAAATCATCTAGTATGATTAATAAGATAAGCTAATCATATAGCACAATAAGTTCAAAAATAAAACTTCTAATTTTGACTCGATCTCACTCTCTTTGAGTGTATGTGTGCATAGTCGCCAAAAAAGTATACACCCTTACAGGACGACTCAAAAAAAACAAATATACATCAATGAATATTACAAATATCATTACATCATAACCTATTTTATCCAATCATGAGCTTTGAATCTTTGTTAGATGGTGCATGGTGTTCTTGAAAAGTTGGTACACACACAAAAAATATATATTACAAATACAAGTAGATAACACGATGTGATTCTTATTATTTGTTATCATTAAAAATATAAAATTATGAGCTCGAGTTGCAACACATAGAAACTGAGCTATGCTGAGATTTTTCTCAAATGGGAAATGATATTATACTATATACATGTATTTGTATCATAATTCTTCTTACGATCTTTAGAGATGATTTCTTCATTGTTGATTTTTTATTTTCCCATATATGTACTTGATAATCCCTTTTTAGTGGTGGTGGTAGCACTTTCCCCCTTCTTAACTTTACTTGAGACACGTCATTCAACTCAACCTCATCTAATGATGTTTTTGTTGTATGTTCAGAGTCTTCATTCAACTTTACATACTCCATTCATGAAGCTATTTATTAACCTAACTCATCATCACTTGATGAGTATAACTCTTCTTCTAAGTTATTATCTATTTTTAGCACCATTAGATATGACTCAGATGTAATTTTATACACTATTTTTATAAGAGACATTGTTACTTAACCCCTATCATAATCTTTAACATAATTTCTTTGGCATGTAGTCCATGTTACTAAGATGTCTGGGCATGCATTTACATGGAGTGATTCTTCATCTTTTTATTCATCATCTTCCACTTTTGATTGGTCTATTTGAAGTTAAAACATAGAATCTATAAGTGTTATAGGCCGCCTTAATGGTTGATGATAATCCTCCAAATTATTGATGATCTTTTGAAGTATACTCTTCTTTTTTCTACTTGTTGTTCTTATTTGAGTTACTAGACTTCTTGGAGAATGCCTTATTGAACTACTTTGTATTATAATGCCTATAAATTGATGACCTGGAAGTGGATGCAGTTGAATTTTGATTTTCTTTCAAGTCAAGCACTAGTTCCGTAGAGGATTTCCATTTTATACCAGGAACTCCTTCTAGTTGTTTGATCATCTTCATTGTATTCTTGGGTTTTGCATTCTGTCATTCCTCTTTTTTGGCACCATTTTTCCCTTCGTTTTATCTCCTTTCTTAATTGGTGGTATAGGAGAAGACAATTATCTTTATAGATTCCATTTTTGGGTGAACTAAAATTTTATTTGATAGCGTGAATTTATAATTTTTGTATTTATTTTCAAGCTAGTCTTTGAAGACATAATAATCCTTAATAGGGTGGTTGATAACTCGGTAATAAGGGCAACAACTTGTATTATCTTTTTGATCAGCTTCTTTTGGTCTTTAACACTCAAGTAATTCATGTCCATCTTTAAGTGATTATTTGAATAGTTTTACCATTCTTTATCTTTTAAAAGAATATTCCCTATTCACTTTCTCTTTAAGAGATGTGACATGATTACCACTTATTGATTTTGAATGTTGTCCTCTATCAAGAAAAGTATGAGACCTATCTTTTCTTCTTAATACTAATTTTGGCTGGGGATTGGGATTTGTATATTTCTTTCCTTTGTCATTTTAGAAGTACATTGTTTTTCTTTATCAATCTTTAAAGATGATGTGGAATAGATCTCTTCTCTTCTATTATCCATAGCCTTATTTTTTTTGGGTCTTTCTGAATAATATTCAGACTTAGACAGGTTTAACTTTTCAAACTTAGCTACTCTATCCAATAGTTCTTGATAAGTGATGATGTAGTCCATATATAAATATGGTAACAACTTATCATCAATGTTTCATAGAAGTAGTTGAACAGTGAAGACCTCTTCTAACACTTGTTCACATTTCATACTCATATTGTGCCAATGAGTTATATACTTTATCGCTAACTCGCCTTTTTTTAGTTTTTCTAGGGCAAGGTCAGCAATAGTAGTCTTCTCAGTGGCACCAGTGAACCTCTTTATGAATATATTTTCCTATTTTGTAAATATCTTAATATAATCATTCGAAAGTTTTATGTACCATTCAAAAGCAGTCATAGTCAAACTACTATTGAATTGGAAGAAAAGTAAAGCATCAACGCCTCTAGTTTTCTAAAAGATTCTTTAAACTGAGCCAAGTGTTGTTTAGGATTACTAGTGATACTAAAATTGTTGAACTTAGGCATTGAATAGCCTTTAGGGTACGACACTTGATTATACTATACCAGATATGGCGAACCCATGCTCATAAATTTCTCTACTAGCTCTAAGGCAATAACAACTTTAATCTACTCATTGATGATCAATTCTAGTTGTGGAGCCATCAATGGCTCAGATGTACTTGCAACATTTTAGTGAGTTTGCATATAAACAAGTCAAACAACCTCATTTCCTTCTTCATGTGTGGCTCATATTAAAAACACCTAAGGTATTGGGCTGGTTGACAAGTTAGTCGCAGTAATACTCAATATATACTGTTTAAAAAGCTAACTTATTGTCCGACGATTAATTGGCTGAGCAAGTGCATGAGTATTAATGATGTTATTTTTCATTAACTGCATCATCACAGTCATTTGTGAGATAATTTCTGTCGTCTTATTATTTAGCTATTATATCTCTTTATCTTTTTCCTTCATCTAAATTTTTGAACGCCCTTGTGCTTGTGTTAATATCTCAACAAGCACTTCTTCTTCTTAATCATCATTTTCTCCGTCACTTAAGGGGACTTCATCTTCTAACTGCTTGTATTGAGCTTGATTTTTTTCATAGGTTATTATTTTAGAAGAGGTGGGCCCCACTTCATTGCATTATTAGTAGCCAAGTGTTTGATGTGCTCATCACCATGCCCCGCCATATAAACTACCTCAACTTCTATGTTGTTTTCATCATAATATTTTTCTTGTACACAAATCTCAAAGTGATTCCTCCAATATATTTCTAGCTCTACATGCGGTACATAAAGTTCTTCAATTGGAAGAGTACAGTCAAAATTGAGATGGAGTTGACTTGCAATAGGATTCCTTGTAAGATTCTCCAAGGTGTAAACTATTATAAATGTCGGTAATATATTCCTTTTTCTTAGGTGCCCATTATTGATGATTCTTGTTTGAGGCAGATCTTTGGGAAGTTGCATTAGATTTCATGCCTATATTGACTTTCTTATCAAATAATATTCTTTCAAGAGGTCTCTACCTCTAAATTTCCTTACCCTTCCACTATAACCTTTTGATAACAGATTCCTTGATGTGAGGTATAGGTTTCATGCTCCAATGTTCACCATTTGGAATTATCATAGCATATGGTAACTATCTTGGAGGGATTCTAGAGGTCTTATTTTCCAATGGCCTTTAATATCTCTTCTTCATCAAGCCATTCTCCTTTACAACTTTCAAAACTCTGTGTATCCTAACAGATAGAGTTTTATGTTTCTTCTTCTAAGGAATATGAGTTTGTTGTTGTTATTCCCAGAAAGACTGCATTAATTCACTAGTAGGGCTTTTCCACTTCACCGATTTTAAATTTGTAAATTTATTATGGGTGGGAATGTTAGCTTCTAGATCCAAGGCTGGGTATGTTGATGGATGTGTTGGTAGTTGTCATTGAGATCGTAGCTCAGTATTCATTTTTCTCCTATGCCTTCTGGATAATCTTCCTCCAGACGAGGATGCTTCATGATCATGACTTTTCAATATGAAGGGCTTAGTTGGTAGTGTGATGATGCTCTGTATGGTTGGCAGAGTCTTCTTCTTGACATCAGTCCTCTTTATATTTAAAACTTTAGAGTGTGAGAGCTTCTAAAAGACTGAGGTTCTATTTTATTGAACTGCTTTAGCAGTAGCAGTTATAGCAGTTCATGGGTGTTACATGAAAAAAGCATGTCGTGCATAAGTATCAGTAGAATTAAGATTCACAGCATGGCTTTGAACAGTTATGGCATGAATAGGTACAACAGCAGCTTTTACAGTATCTATAGAAATCTCTAAGATACCAAATTAAATGGTGGCTTCATAGTCTCCAGCGTTGATGATGGAATTAGCTAGCTGAATACTAGCGCCTCGACCCAATTGGATGTTGATGGGAGTATTTAGTAGTTACATTGTGCACAAATGAAAATAAAGTATTATTATTCAGAAGTTGATACATCACCCCACTCTTTCAAAGTATATAGTCTAGAAAGAATAAAAATATACACATGAAATTATATTTGATTGCATATTTTGAAAATATGGGTTCAAAACTAAAAAATTTTAATGACTTAGAAGAATTAATACAAAAGATACCTTTTCAAGAAAGAGTATTTATTGGAGGAGATATAAATGGACATGTTTGTAGAGAGGAAGATGATTTTAAAAGCATTTATGGTAGCTATGGGTTTAGAACGAGAAATGAAGGTCATAAGACCATATTATATTTTTCTTATTATTATTATTTTTTAGTAAAATAAAAAATAAAGTAAAATGATTTTCTAGGATTAGATGGTGGCATTTAAAGAATATTAACAAAATTATTTTTAAGAGTAATATTATAGAAATTAATATTTTGTCTGTGCATGAGGATGCTAATGTTATGTGGGAAAAAGTGTCTAGTGATATTAAGATTATTACAAAAGATATGCTTGGAGTTTCATAGGCAAAAGCTTTTAATAGTAAAAATAGTTGGTGGTGGAATCCTAATGTGTAAGAAAAAATAAAAATAAGATAATTTGTTATAAAAATTAGTTTGGATGTAAAAATTTGGATAATTTAGAAAGATATAAAGAGGCTCGTAAGGAATCTAAAAAAACTATTTATGATGCAAAGAGCTTAGCTTTTAATGATTTATTTAATAGATTAGATACTAAGGAGGAGAAATATATATGTATAAGTTAGCAAAATAAAGAGATAGGAGTAGTAAGGATTTAGTTCAAGTGAAGTGTATTAAGAATGAAGATCAAAAAGCACTTTTGTTTGAAGATGATATTCAACAAAGGTGGATGAGATATTTTGCAAAACTGTTTAATGAAAATTGTGAGAATAAGATTAACTTTGGTGACTTTATCACCCTAAATAAAATTTTTTTTTTATCGGCGTATTAGTAAAACCAAAGTGAGAGAGGCTTTCAAGAAAATGAAGTGTAGAAAAACTATTAGACCTGTTGATATTTCAATAGAGGTGTGGAAATGCTTAAGAGATGAAGGAATTTATTGTCTTACTAAACTTTTTAATACAATTTTGAAGACTAAAAAGATCAAAAAGGTTAATTCTTATTTTTAAGAATAAAGGTGATGCACGGGATTGTGCGAATTATAGAGGAATTAAGTTAACGAGTCATACTTTAAAACTATGGGAGTAAGTTATGGAGCATAGACTGTGGCGTGATTCTAATATTTCTCAAAACCAATTTGGATTCAAGCCGGGGAGGTCTACTATAAAAGCCATACATTAATTAAGAGGTTTGATGAAGAAATATAGAGATAATAAGGAGGATCTATATATGATATTTATTGATTTAGAGAAAGCATATGATAAAGTTCCAAGAGAAGTGCTATGGAGAGTACTTGAAAAGAAAGGAGTTAATAACGCTTATATTCAAATCATTAAAGATACGTATGCTGGAGTAATTACTTGTGTTTAAACACAAGGTAGTTTGACCAAGTATTCTCCTATTTCGATTGGATTACATCAAGGATCAGCCTTAAGTCCATATCTTTTTTCTTTAATCATGGATGTTCTCACTAGACATTTGAAAGATGATGCACCTTGGTGTATGCTTTTTGCTAATGATATTCTTCGTGTCCATAAGACTAGAGTGGGTGTTGAAGGTAAACTTGAATTATGGAAGGAAACCTTAGAGTTAAAGGTTTTTTCTTGAGTAGATCTAAAACTAAATATATAGTGTGTAATTTTATTAGCAATAGACCTAGTGAGGGGAATGTGACTTTAGGTTATCAAGTCGTTAACAAGAGTAAACATTTTAGATATCTTGGATCTATTTTTCAGAGTGATGGTGAAATTGAAGAGGATATTATCAGCTGAATTCAAGTTGGATAGTTGAAGTGGAGGAATGCTTCAGGCTTGTTGTGTGATAGAAAGGTCCCCCTCAAACTTTATGGTGTCGAATGTTAGCCATTAAAAGAGAAGCATAATACTATGTTAAGTGTTGAAGAGATGAGGATGCTTAGGTGGATGAGTGGATTTACATTTAGAGATAGTGTTTGAAATGAGCATATACATAAAAAGGTTGGAGTAGCGCTAATGGAAGAAAAGATTAGAGAGAGTTGCCTTATATGGTTTGGCCATATTAAACGGAGGCCTTCCGATGACCTTGTTTGGAAAGTTGAGGTATTAGATTTGACTTATGTTAAGAAAGGTAGAGGTAGACCTAAAAAGACTTAGAAAATATTAAAAATAAACTTTCTTTATTAGATTTAAATGAGAATTTAATTTTTAATAGGACACAATGGCAAAAAAGGATTTATGTAGCCAACCCCACGTAGTGGCACAAAGGCTTGATGTTCTTGTTGTTATTGTTGTTGCATATTTTCAAACCCTAACTTTAATTATCTTATTAGGATTTCTGTAATTTTTTTTTTCATTATAGTTTATGTATAACTAGACAAATATGGAAAGATAAACTAATCTCTAATGAATTAGCCAAAAGTATGTGGGCTCCAAAAAATTCCATTACGTTTGCCCCAGGCACTCCGTGTCAGTCTATATTTTTTTTATTGATATGACGACGAAGAGTTCTAACAAGCCTAGGTTCTAGGTGAACTTTTAGAAGGCAGATTGGTTTTTAGTTAAGATGCTACCCGGAGATTTTGCCCTAATTTTGTGAGGACTTTTTTATCTAAGTTCTAATTTCCTATAGGCACAAGCCCCTATACTTAATTACCCATACTAATAATAAAAGAGAACTTTTGATTAAGGCTAGTAATTAAAGAGCTCGCATAAGTAGTAAACTTAATGTAAAATAGCAGTAGTTTTTAGGGTTTGAATTTGGGTTATGAACTTTCAAGTTTGAGATTTAAAATTTATCACCGTAAATATAAAATTGCTAATGGGGGAAATGAAGACGACGATGATCAAGATCCCATGGTTCTATCATCCCAGGCTATCATGATCCCTGGTCTACTTACTTATAGGAGGTAGTCAACCCAACCTAATAGAAGGTACCTTTCCGATAGCCAAGGGTTGCTTCATTCAAGACTAACCTGTAGACCTAGGTTAATATTTGTCTAAGGGGGTAGATTTGAATCCACCTTAACTGACAGGGGGCTTTATGCTTATCAAATATACTTATGATTCATTGCTAAAAGGTTTTACATCGTTAGGGAATATATGGGCTTTAGCCATGATTGTAATATAATGGTTCCATTTTTTGATAAAACAACCTGATCAGAGGGCACGTGCCATGTTCATACTGGAAAGAGACAATTTGAGGATGAACCTTAGCGATACTTGTGACACACATTCGCTCTTTGTGAGCTGAGGTTAATTTCAAATTTATTACCCCCGACAAATTATTACGGGAGGTGGATTGGTTTTAATCTTAAGTTTTTAAGATAATAAATTTCATTTCATGGATTTAAAATTTTGTTGGATTTGAGATTTGACTCCTCCGATTAAGATTTTCAATCAACACGACCATTATTTGGGTAATGCTGGTATTTTTATAGGAATTTGAGAAGCATCTTATAATTCAAGTCTTCTGAACTCAAGTATTTTCTAAGAGGAAGATGAGACTTATCTATTTGACCTATACAGCATTCTTGGATCATTAGATTTTGGAATCATATGTAATGATCGGAGCACATGCGAGTTATAGCATTTGATTGTGTGAAGCATTCTCAAACATTGGTGTTTAAAAATTTTTGCATTCGTTGGAGCACATGCAAGATTATGCTTAGTTTGAAAAATAGATTATTATATTAGTAAGAATTTGACCCTGCACATCATTCTAAGACTTTTGTGTGTGTAACTTTGACATATATGTCGGAGCACATATAGGGCTTTGTTTTAGTAAATTCCTTGGAGTTATTAAAAATTTAACCTTCTGTCCACTTGTACGAGTGTTACGGAATTGGAAGCTTTCAAATTTTTTTAATGAATTTGAGATACTTCTTGGAGTGAAATACTTTAGCAAATCATGGTTGAGTCCTTACTTTAGTACACTTACATTAATAGATAACATAAATCAACAAGTGATCATTAAACTCCTAGACATTGTTGGTGGAATTTTGAAAACAGGTCTTGAAAATATTAGTTTTCTTTGGGAATTTTAAAATTGAGATTGAATTCTAATTCTAGAAGTCGAATCAACTAATTCTAGAAGTCGAATCAACTCATTCGGAAAAGTATATCACCCCGAAGGACGAAAATAAAATTCCATAATGGTGTTCAAACTTAGAATTATGTAATTCATCTTGAATATCATAGCTAGACTCTAGAGAGAACTTCACACGACCCCGAGGGGACAAGGTAAAGTACAACCAGATGTCTGGTTATGATATTCAAGGAGTATGA
>NW_021318942.1:0-3090 GCF_001605985.2 Dendrobium catenatum
CTCTCTCAAACTCCACCCTTTACTCACTCCCTTTCAAGCTCTCTCTTCAAATTTCCCCCAAAAGAACGAAGCTATAATGGCTGCCAAAGACACTTACAAAAGTGTCTTGACAAAGCTTAAATATAAGCTCTCAAAATGAGCTCATTAATGTAAGTTGCCGACATTATCGTCCAGGACGATAGACATATCGTCCTGTACGATCAGTTGAAATTCAGCTCACCAGCCCGAGATGATTTGGGACGATCAAAAGAAAATTGGTTACATCATCCTGTCCGATCCACGATCGTCCCGGATGATTAGTTTAAAACTGATTTCAATCATCCTGATCATCGCCCTGAATAGATTATGGCCAATATAAATCGTCCAGGCAATCATTCTTGCGATCCTATAATCATCCCAGTCGATGTGATCGTATCAATCAGCCATTAATGCTTTTCAAAGATATCAAATCGATTTAGGCATAATTGAGTTAGATCGTCCTGGACGATGTCTATATCATCCTGGCCAATTTTCTAAAATAATGAATACCTAATATGATCATGGCGGGTGATTCTTTCTGAATTGAGCTTATCATCCTGGACGATACAAGTATCGTCCAAGCCGATCGGCTCATGACGACTACCTTAATGAGGATGCCCTAATTAGGGTTTCTTCTTTTGGACCGATCGTCCAGGCCGATATAAATATCATCCTGGATGATGTTAACAAAAATAAAAATCTTTTGGGAACAACAAAAAAATCTTCCAAGCTACAAAACACCAGGATCCACACCAAAATATAATAGACTCAAGAAAGGAAAAAAATATACAAACTGACTCAGACCTAGTCTACCCAATCTTGAGCTAATTTCAAATTGTAGTCCGATCGTGTGAACCTAAAATGTCAATACGTAAGGCAGTCATAGAGAAATAAAAATGTTTGCTGTCATCAAAATCATAAACCATTGATCCGCAATAAGGTAGTCCATTGATTCTCTACACTGTGACCTTGGTGTTAAGAGAGTTGCTATTTGCATGTTTTACATTCTTGCAACTTGTAAAGTTTTGATGATTCCAAAGTTTTTATAGAGTACGGGATGAACCAGGTTTGTATAAGACGATCAAGTCAGTTGTTTCTTCGGAAGATCAATGGAACGAACAGGAAGTGAGAAAATTTTTCTAAATCCTGATCATCCAGACAAATTTTTCTATTCATCCAAGGATGAAATGCTCCCTGGAAAATTTTCGTTTAGACGAAATCCTGTTCGTGCAAGGATGAAATGTTCTCTGGGAAATTTTTGTCAAGATGAACTCCAATTCGTCCCAGGATGAAATGCTCTCTGGAAATTTTCATTCTGACAAAATCCTATATTCGGCCCAGGTTGAAATGCTCTCTGTAAAATTTTTTTCAAGAAAAACTCAAATTCATCCCAGGACGAAATGCTCTATGTAAAAATTTCGTCTAGACGAACTCCTTTTGGTCCCAGGACAAAAATGCTCTATACTTTCAAATTTTGATAACGTCCTGCAGTTTATCAAAACTGACCCATGTTATAACTGTTCATATTAGATGAACTTAGTTCGTACGAGATGATAATCTGGTATTAAGTCAGTTCGTACCAATATACATTGGGTTCGTATGCTACTGATTTAAGTAAATTTGTCCACGATGATCCATGATCGAACAGGACAATCCACTATGTACAGACTTGAAAATCAGTAATTTTTGGACATTTTTTTATCTTTCCTATATAAAGTCCAATTAGAATTGCCACTTAATCTTTTTGCATACTTATCTTCGTGCAAACAGAAGGGAGACTCAAGGAGAGAGTGTGAGAGAGTGTTTGAAGGAGGATTCTTACTACTAGAGCGTGAAGGATTCACTTGGTACTCAAAGGTAAGAATCTCTACTTGTGGTTTTTGATTACTTTACTCCTTTCTCTCTTCCTTCTAGATTTCTTGTGAGAAGATCTATCAAGGAGATCCGGTTCTCTGCCGACACTTGGAGCGTGTGAACATACGAAGGGTTCTCTGCCTACACTTGGAAAGTGTGAATAGCCGATGGGTTCTTTGCCCACGCTTGGAGAGTGTGAAAGGATGAAGGGTTTTCTGACCATACTTGGAGAGTGTGAAAGGATGGACGGTTCTCTGCCAACACTTAGAGAGTGTAAAAGGACGACGGTTCTCTACTCCAGTGGGTAGTGGTGGAAGAGAGTTTTGTAAAGGCTTCTCCGCCTTGCTATGGGTGCAAAAGGAGAGTCACTAGTGGTATTAGTGCAATACTTAGAGGGTGCATCCGGGGAGTGGATGTAGGTCGTGTTTGACCGAACCATTATAATTCTTGTGTCTTTTTATTTTCCGCTGCCTTTTGTTTTATTGTTTAACAAGGTTGAAAAACCTTTTTCTACAAAATTCATTAAAATAAATTTTTGGTATAAAATTGTAAAAGAGGGTAAATTTTGAATTACCAATTCACCCCCTCTTGGTTAGCTGTTGGGACATAAGCTTAAGTTTAACGGCCTAATTCTTATTGAACAAGTTTCAACAAGTGGTATCAGAGCTTTGTTTCAAAATCATAAGTTTTGACTCCTTTTTTATTAATGTAGATGGCTATATTTGGAAACCGAAATACACATGAGAGTTACTCTATAACTATTCCTCCATTGTTCGATAATATTTCTTTTGATTCTTGGAAAATACGCATGTCTACATTTTTACAGTCACTTGATTATCGTATGTGGATCTTAGTTCAGGAATGATATACAAAATCAACTAGACTAGTTGACGGAGTTAGAGTTAAAAAACCTTTGTGGACTGGATCGTAGAAGAACGTGACTTAGCACAACTAAACGTCAAATACTTTAATAGTTTATTTAGTGCTCTTAAATCAGAAGATTACATGCGGGATTCTACATGTAAGAGTGGAAAGGACATATGGGGTAGACTTTGTATAACTTATGAGTGGACTAATAAGGTTAAGCAATCTAGACTTAAATATCTTATTATATGATTATGAATTATTTTGCATGAAACCAAATGAATCCATTTATGATATGTACACAAAATTCACACAAATAGTCACCTCTTTACATGCATTGGGTAGGGAACTAAT
>NW_021318942.1:3190-24535 GCF_001605985.2 Dendrobium catenatum
AATTGAGGAGGGTACATTTCTTAGTCAGTCAAAGTATTTTAAGAATATTCTCAAAAAGTATGAAATGGATAATGCTAAACTTGTTAGTACACCTATGAGTTTCTCAGTTCAGTTGGATAAAGATCCTACGGGGAAATCTGTTGATCAAAAGAAATTTAGAGGGATTACTAGATCTTTGCTTTACTTGACGGCTAGTAGGCCCGACATCATGTTTAGTGTTTGTTTGTGTGCTAGATTTCAATCATATCCAAAAGAATCACATTTAACAGCAATAAAAAGGATTTTAAGATATCTATTAAGAACTCAGAACTTATGAATTTGGTATCCTAAGTTTAGCTCTTCATTTGAAATAATTGGTTATTCAGATTTTGACTTTGCAGGTAGGGTGGATAAAAAAAGCACTTCTGGAACATGTTAGTTTATTGGAAATTCTTTAGTCTCTTAGTCCAGTAGAAAACAAAATTCAGTATCCCTATCTACTGCTGAAGCTGAATACATTGCATTAGAAAGTTGTGTGTCACAAGTACTTTTGTTGAAACAACAGTTGATTGATTTAGGATTAACTATAGGCACTATTCCCATTTATTGTGATAACAGTAGTGCTATTTATATTTCTAAAAATCCTATTCAACATTCAAGAACCAAACATATAGACATCAGACATAATTTCATAAGGGATCATGTATCCAAAGGAGAAATTGAACTCACTCATGTTTCTACAGAAAATCAACTTGCAGACATTTTTATAAAACCTTTAGCCTTTTATACTTTTAGTGCATTAAGAACAAAGCTTGGTGTGATCAATTTGAATGCATAATTAAAATGTTTCTACAACATTGATGTGTGTTTTTAGTTAATGTTTTGTGTGTATTTATGAGTGTGTTATTTTTTGTTATTATAATTTTGTAATTTTATGTATTTTCTATTATTTTTTTAGTGTGTTTGTGTTTTAGTTTTGATTGAGTGCATGTTTTTGAAAAATTGAGTGAAAATCGTCCAAGACAAAATTATTTTCATACGGGACGAACTGTGTTGTGTGTTAACTGTTCGATTTGAACCATCTGCGTACAGTTTTTCAATTTTTAATTTTCACTTCATCTGTATGATCGTCATGATCGTGTGGACGAAATTTTGAAACGTCTGTACGATTGATTGACAGTTAAACATATAAGGTCATTTTTAATGCTATTTTTGTACGCACGAACCTTTATTTCGTCCAAACGAACGCTTGGTATATCGATGTGGGGGACGGTTTAAAGTGCCATTAAAATGATCTTAAATTTCTGATCATCCAGAACGAACACCTGTTCATTTGTACGATCGTTTGGTCAAAATTATGTATGAAATGACACTTCATAAGTTGTGTGTTTACGAAAAGCCATTTCATTTTGCACTCATTCGTTCGTCCATATGAAATTTTTTCGTACGGGACACTGAATTTCGTACGGGAGAAAAATAAGTTCGTCTGTATGAACAATCGTATTACATTAAATTGACCGGCTATGAACTCAACAGTCACACTCACACATCCCTTTTAGGACCTTTCTTCCTTTAGATCTTATTCGTGGCAAGTTCAAGCAAATGACAAAAGTGTCATGCCAAGGGTCCACCCAGAAATTCTAGCAATAACTTTTTGTCCAAGGCCAACGAAGAATCATTTCCTAGATTTGCCTCCGCTATGATCACCCTTTCTAGAGTTCTTATTCAAGAACAACTGACCTTTTAAGTAATGAACTTATTTTCTTCAACTCAATTTGGTCTCATTCTCACACTAGTCCACGTCTACAACAAAGAGACCTTTCATTATTTCCTAGCAAACATGTCCTTCAATTTCGATCATTCTATCATAAGGTCATATATTTTTAAGAAGAAAGTTGAAATCACTAAGGCTGACCTGGGAATCTTTTTAAACTTAAGGACTGAGGGAATTAGAGCTCATACCATGACCACTACTTCTGATTTTGACTGGACTGAAATTAATGAAGTGATTAGAGGAATTATATTTAAGGAGCATATGCCTAAAGTGTCCACTCTTGTTTGCAATGCTCGTATCATCAAGAATGTCCTTCGAACTTTCATAATTCCTAAAGCTGGTGATAGAGTCAATATTACTCCTCTTCTCTTTATAGTAACCTACTTGATTATGACTGACAAACTAATAGACGAAGCCCGACTATTCCTTGACTATCTTTATGGACTTTCTGAAATTGGTTATGTCGCCCATAAAAGAAAGAAGAACATAGCTTTAGGACATCTTGTTGCCTACATTTTGGAGAAGAAGTATGAATTGGTTCATCCAATTCAAGATTTTGAAGAACCTCTCTACTACAATGACGAATCTTTTAGAGCAATTTTCAATAAAAATGAACCATGTAAAATACATGTTTTTAGTGAATCAGAGGAGGAACCAGAACCTGCACCTGCTAGTGAACCAAATTACCAAGATTTGGTTCAGAGGTTTGATCGTTTAGAATCTCATTTTGATCAAAGATTTGATCAAATTGAAACTCACTTACAGCAGCAGGATGTTCAGTATAATCAAGATATGGGATATATGCGAGAACAGATAAATGACATAAGTTCAAATATGCTCATGATAATAAGTTATTTTAATTTCTTCAGTACTGTACCTCCTCCTCCTCCTTTAGATCAGGGCCCATCAGAGTGACTCGTTTGCTTGATTATGGTTTTCTTTAGTTGATATGATTGTAATGTGGTAGTTTGCGATGTATTTTTCTTTTTGTTATGTGTTTGTTTCACTTAATGTTTTAGTATTTGAGTTTTCTGTAGTATGATATCAATATAAGTTATCTTGTTTTAGTTTTAATCTGGTTTTGAAATGTGTGTTAGCCCATATGACAAACTTTAAAATTTTTTATCTTAAGAGTGCTATACCTTGACGTGCAACTTAAAATTAAATTCATTAGAAAATCTAATTTTTCTAAATTTAAGTTTTGCTTATAACTTGATATAATTAAGAATGTCAATTTCATGTCTCTTATTAGACTACATTAATGTTTAATATTATTATTGCAATTTTCATGTTTTCTTATTTTGTATTTCACTTATCAATAAATTTTGATGCACTTAGAAAAATTTGAAATTTTTTATTATTGATTTTGGAAAGATCAAGATTACTCTTGAAAAATGTACAAATGTACAAAAATTAAAAGGAATGCGTAATGGTTCGCATTTTGAAAAAGAGGCACAAAATAAGCCCACAAGTAAAAAGATGCACAAAAATGTGCCACAACTATTGAAAAAGATGCGCAAAGTGCCACATGTGGTAGTTATTTCTTTCCACAATCTTGTAATCTCTTAATTCAAATTGATCCTCTGTATATTTATATTTCATATTGAAATTTGAAATATACAAATTTTATATTCATCCGTTATACAATGATTTTCTTTATCTTAGTGTCTAAATTGATTCATATTTTTTATATATACTTTTTATTATCAATGTTATATCTCTTCTTAAATTTTATGAATCATTTTTATTTACCTAATGATTTGATTTTATTTGCAATATTTATTTCAATCACTTTCAAGGATCAATTATCAAAGGATTATCATATGACAGCTTACATTTCTGTTCTTTTTCTTCTTCTCTTTTTTTTTGTTGTCAAAAAGGGGGAGAAAATATTATTTGTATCATATCTGTGTGCTTGTTTTATATCGTAGTATTTTGTTTTATGTTATCATATTATTTTCGTATCTTCATATCGTATCTATTTGTATTAAAAAAAGATAAAAGATAAAATTATTGTACAATGCCTCCTTATTTTCATATGTTCATCAATTCAGGGGGAGTTTAGGAGATTCTTAGAATTTGAAATTTATACAAATAATAATTATTTTGCCATCATCAAAAAAGGGGAGATTGTTAACAGAGTTGCTATTTACATGTTTTACATTCTTGCAACTTATAAAGTTTTGATGATTCCAAATATTAGTGTTTTAAAGTTTTGTTTTCTCCTAACACTTTTTAGAAGAATTGTTTTTTCTCTTGCGTGGACTAACATTTTAGGATAATCGAACTCTAGACTAATAAAGATTTCAAATCAAAATTCAGCATGAGATAAATTGTAAATTGAAGCTTGTGCTTTTCATTATATTGAGTTTGAGAGTGAGTGATTGTAATTAAGTAACTTAGCACACACACACTTTGCGAGATCTTAAAAAAAAATTTATACTGATTGTACGGGATGAACCAGGTGCGTACGGGACGATCAAGTCAGTTATCCCCTTGAAAGAGTAATGGAACGAACAGGAAGTGAGAAAAAGTTTCTAAATCCTGATCATCCAGACAAATTTTTCAATTCGTACCAGGATGAAATACTCTCTTAAAAATTTTTGTTCAGACGAAATCCTATTCGTGCAAGGACGAAATGTTCTTTAGAAAATTTTCATCCAGATGAACACTAATTCGTCCCAGGACGAAATACTCTCTGGAAAATTTTTGTTCTAACGAAATCCTATATTCGGCCCAGGATGAAATGCTCTCTATAAAAATTTTGTCGATACGAACTCTAATTCGTCCCAAGACAAAATGCTCTCTGGAAAATTTTTGTTCAAACGAGCTCCTATTTGGCCCAGGATGAAATGCTCTCTGTAAAAATTTTGTCCGGACGAACTCCTATTCATCCCAGAATAAAAATGCTCAATCCTTTCAAATTTTGATAACGTCCTGCAGTTTGTTGAAATCGACCAATGGTATAACTGTTCGTACCAAATGAACTTAGTTCGTACAGGATGATAATTGGATACAAAGTCAGTTGTACCAATATACATTAGGTTCATATGCAACTGATTTAAATAAATTTGTCCATGATGATCCACGATCGTACGGGATGATCCACTATATACAGACTTGTAAATCAGCAATTTGTGGACGAATTTTTTGTCTTTCCTATATAAAGTCCAATTAGAATGGCCTCTAAATCTTTTTACCTACTAATTTTCGTGCCAACTGAAGGGAGCTTCAAGGAGAGAGTGTGATAGAGTGTTTGAAGGAGGATTCTTACTACTGGAGCTTGAAGGATTCATTTGGTACTCAAAGGTAGGAATCTCTACTTGTGGTTTTCAATTACTTCACTCTTTTCTCTCTTCCTTCTAGATTTCTTACGAAAAGATCTGTCAAAGAGATCTAGTTCTCTGCCAACACCTAGAGTGTGAACAGATGAAGGATTCTCTGCCTACACTTGGAAAGTGTGAACAGCCAAAGGGTTCTTTACCCATACTTGGAGAGTGTGAAAGGTCGAAGGGTTCTCTGTCCATACTTGGAGAGTGTGAAAGGACGGACGATTCTCTGCCAACACTTGGAGAGTGTAAAAGGACGATGGTTCTCTGCCGCACCAGGTAGTGGTGGAAGATAGTTTTGTAAAGGCTTCTCCGCCTTGCTGTGGGTGCAAAAGGAGAGTCACTAGTGGTATTAGTGCAATACTCAGAGGGTGCCTCCGGGGAGTGGATGTAGGTCATGTTTGATCGAACCACTATAAATCTTGTGTCTTTTTATTTTTCAATGCCTTTTGTTTTATTGTTTAACTTGTGGTTGAAAAACCTTTTTCTACAAAATTCATTAAAGTAAATTTTTGGCATAAAATTTTAAAAGCGGGTAAATTTTTAATTACCAATTCACCCCCCTCTTGGTTAGCCACTAGGACATAAGCTTAGGTTTAACAACCTAATTCTTATTGAACAAGTTTAAACACTTGGATGAATCCCTAGGTGTATTATTGGCTCAAGAGAATGAGGAAGATAAGAAAAATGTCTTGTACTATCATAGAAGGCGGTTGATACCTGCATAGCTAAAATACCCGGCGATGGAAAAGCAATATTTGGCTTTGATCTTCATAGTGTATAAGCTTAGACATTATATGCTTTTGTACAGGGTTAACTTGATTTTTGAGTTAACCCCTTATAGTATTTGATGACCCGTCTGACCCTCTTAGGTTATTTAGCACACTGGTCTTTGATTGTACTGCAAATTAACATTACTTTTGTACCTTAACGGGTCGTCAAATGGGACTATAGCTGACTTTTTTATCGCTCACCTTATGCCTGTGGATTCTCTACTCAATGTTGATTTACTTGATAAACTAATTATGAGTGTGGATGAATAGGGATCCCCTACTTGGGAGTTATACTTTGACGGTACATCATTCATTAAGGCTTTATATCCAAATGAAACTCCCATATTTAGGGTAGGTTTGGGCCTTATTTTTGTGTGCCTTAAAGATCACACTCTTCATTACTCCTATAGTCTTTAAGAACCTCATACTAATAATGAAGTTGAGTATGAAGCTTTAATTTTGGGGTTAGAGTTGGCCATTCATATGAAAATTATGCGAGTGAAGAACTTTGGAGACTCTCAAATAATCATAAATCAAGTAGCAGGTGTCTTCAATATACTTAAGCTTGAGCTCTTATCTTATCACAACGAAGTAATGGAGCTCTTGTGCTTAAATATACAACTTTAGCTAAACTCTCTCGATCTATGAATGTTAAATAAGATGCATTAGCCAAGTTACCAAAGGAACTATCTGGACCTACTGGCAACCTGTTGCCTATCATCATCCAATATCGTCAAGCCCTATGCCCCATAGACTTGTCTTTTCTAAATCAGACCCTCACAATATTTTTTGTTGAGTAAAAGTCAGATTAGAGAGATCCATTTATTGAGTATTTAAAGTATGGTAGGCTTCCGGATGATCACTCTCTCACTGTTCAGATTAGAAAGAGTGCTTTATCATTCACCTATATAAATAATACATTGTATCGATGCTCTTTCGACCAAATGTGGTTACGTTGCCTAAATAATGAAGAGGCTCATAAGGTTATGAGCAAGAAACACGAAGGGCTTTGTGGTGCTCATTAGTTCGGACCAAAAATAAAAGGTAGAATTAAAAGCCTTGGTTATTATTGGCTGACTATGATCTGTGATTATATAGAGCATGCTAGAAAGTGCAACCACTATCAGATTCATTACACGGTGATTCACCAACCCACCAATCTGTTGTACCCTAATATCTCGTCTTGGCCTTTTAAATGTTGGGGCATGGATATAGTGGGTCCTATCGACCCTCTTTTCTCTAAGGGTCATAGATTTATTTTAGTTACCACTGATTACTTCTTTAAGTGGTCGAAAGCTGTCCCACTTAAAGAAGTAAAATTTGAAGATATGACGTGTTTCTTTTATAATCACATTATTTACCGCTTTGGTTTTCCATGTCGTATCATTTTTAATAATAGCCCATCAATTAGAAGCACCAAGATTTTAAGATTTTCTCACAACCATAACATTAATTGGCTATACTCTTTGATCTACTACCCTAAAGCCAATAGCTTGGTGGAGGCATTTAATAAAACCATCATGTAACTGATAAGGAAAATCCTTTTTGCAAATAATTGATGGTGGCATGATAGATTACCCAAGGCATCATGGGAATATAGGATTGCATACTATACTCCTACCTAGTCTATCCCATATACTTTGGCTTTCAAGGTTGAAGCCATCCTCCCACTTGAGGTCAAGATTCCCTCGCTGTGTGTGGAAGTTAGTCATAATCTTTCTCATGAAGATAATGCTCGACTAGGGTTGGAAGAGCATGATAGTTTATAAGAACTTTATTTACAAACTTATCAGAACCTTAAGCTATACTAAACTCGTATGGTCCGGTCAAATGATAGCCTTGTTCGACCTCGAGCTTTTTGGGTTCATGACTTTATTCTTATTTTGCGTAGGCCTATCATTTCATGCCATCGCCAAAGTGGTAAGTTCAACCTTATCTGGGAAGGCCCCTTCACTATAGAGAAAGTCTATGAAGGTGGTGCTTACCTATTTATTGATGCAAATGACATTCACCTTGTGTCCATCATCAGCAGGCAGTACATGAAGAACTATTATGTTTGAGTTTAGAACTTGGTAGGAGGAGCCTCCCTACCTCCTGTAAATATCCTTCTATATATGTACCCCATGAAAGGATCCCTCTTCCTTTTTGGCAGTCTGTATGGCTACGATGATTTTTTCTCTACCACACAATATTCATTACCAATAGTATAAGGTTATCCTTAAAGGTGATGCGCTGATACACCATAGGGATATTTGTGCTTATATTTGTATGCACCAATCACATCGGTGCCAGCGCATAGAACCTTTAATTCATCCCTTCCTTTTGAGGATGTGTTCTCCCCAGATTAGCTTGTCTCCCCCAAGTGTGGTCTAGGATATCAAAACCATAGACTAAGTGTTAAGATAGTTGCTATTTGCATGCTTTTCATTTTTGCAACTTATAAAGTTTTGATGATTTCAAACATTATTGTTCAAATCTGTAGTTATATCCTAACAATTTTGGAAGAATTGTATTTGCTCTTGTGTGTACTGACATTTCAGGAAAAACGAACTCCAGACTATGAAGACTTCAAATTAATTTCAGCATGAGATACTTTGTAAAATTTGAAGCTTGCACTTTTCTTAGAAATCAAATTGGAAGGGAGTGATTGTATTTTGGGAAAATAAAAACATTCACACATAAGGAGATCATGTAGAATTTATACTGATCGTACAGGATGATCTTCAGTTCGTACTGGACGATCAGACAGTTTTGTCTGTGAGTACTAACATTTCAAGGAGATCACATACTACTAAAGATAACAGAAGACTTGAGACTTGGTAGATTAGGATGTGAAGGTGTTTGTAACTTTGCATTTTTCATTTTCTCTTTCTCTCTTGAGTCTAGCCACGAAAAGTGAATGCAAGCTGAGTAACCATGCACAAATACAGGGGGATATTTTTTTATTGGAAAAAAATAATTTTTTGTAGATCATACTATATGATTTGTTTTCAATTTGAAACCCTAGCCCCCAGATTAATTTAAGAAAGTTTTTAAATTGTTGAATTTTAAACTGATCATACTATATGATCCCATCCTACTGTATGAAAATTTGAATACTTGTTCAAATTAACTCTCATGATTAGTCAATTAAACCAAGGCTTAATTAATGATTGGTGATCATATTATATGACCTGGTTCGTACCATATGATGAACCGAGGCTATTTTTGGTCATCTCAAAGGTTATATTGAACTATTCCTTAATTTTTGAACTAATCATACCAGATGATGTATACATCGTACCAGATGGCTTGAAGATTTTAGCTTATCATAATATAATAGTTAAATCACACTAGATAATGAACAAATAAAAATTTTTGTCATTCCAATCTTCATCCTATACGAACACAAGAAGTTACAACATCATACAAGATGATATTTTTATCATACTTCATGATGTAGTTCAGAATAGTTGTCTGTTCGTACTCGTTTGTACCAATACAAAAGCTATTTTGAACTGATTGTACTGTATGATCTAGGATCATACTTTACAAACAGAAGTTATTAAATTTAAAATCTTAGGGTCTCTTGGAGCTTGATATTTAAGTAATACTTTTGTCTTTTGAAGTAAGAGTGAGGAACATGATAAAGGAAGGGAACTCTTGAGAGGGAGTTTCTTGAAGAGATTTAGGGCTTATGAGAGGGGATCACATGGTTGCTCCAAGCTTGTTACACTCTTGCTCCTCCTATGGCCCGGGAAAATGTTATGGGAGCACTCTACGGGGAAAGCCTTCAAGGTCGATGTCCTTAAAGGTCCTCTTCCTTCTCCTGGAGGGAGAAAAGTGAGAAGGATCGCTGCCGTCACCAGGAGGGTGACATAGCATTTGGTACTCCGCCACACCAAGGAAGGTGAAACTGAGTTTATGTAAAGGCTTCTCCTCCTTGTTGTGGGGGAAGAAGGAGAATTACTTTTGAGTAGTAAAATTCCCAGAGTGGAGGACTCCGGGTAATGGACGTAGGTCAAGTGACCGAACCACTATAAATCTTATGGTGTGCTTTTTCCCATTTACCATACTTTATTTTCTTTTTTTCATCTTATAATTGCAATAACAGCTTGGTGAGAATTCTATTTTAGAACTTTATTGTGTGATTTAAAATTTCATCATCACCGTTGCAATCTTCTTTTAATCACTAACTTCCACTTCAAGTTAAGTTATTTTTTAATAATTAAAAAAAAATTGAATTCCTATCCAGGATTTATTCTTTATTTCAAAAAATACCAATTCACCCCACCTCTTAGTGCATGTCGTACTTTCATTTGGTATTAGAGTGGGGTTTAAAAAATAATGTTTTAGAAAATCTTGAAAAAATTAATTATGGCTTATTTTTGTAACTATAATACTATGGAGGATTATTCTATAACTCGTCCACTCATGTTTAATAACATACCGTTTGATTTTTGGAAAATTTGAATGTCTATATTTTTATAGTCTATAGACTATCGTATGGGTATGTATATACAAGAAGGTTACACTGCACCTTTTAAACTTTTGAATGGAGTTAAAACTTAAATAGCCTTTAGTGAATGGAGCAAATATGATAGGGATCTAGCACAATTAAATGAAAAGTGCTTTTATCTTTTCTTTTATGCATTAAAATTAGAAGACTACATGAGAGTGTCTACCCATGCTACTGGTAAGGAGATCTGGGATAGATTGTGCATCACGTACGAAGGAACTAGTGAGGTTAAATAATCTAGATTAAATATCTTATTGCTCGATTATGAACTCTTCCGCATGAAACCTAGCCAAACTATATCTAACAAGCACACTAGTTTCACCCAGATAGTGACATCTTTACATGCACTAGGTAGAGAGATTTCTAATTCTAAAAAAGTTATAAAATTTTGAGATGCTTACCTAGTTTTTATTATGCTAAAATCACTATAATTTTGGAGTCTGAATATTTAAATGTTTATTCAATTGACAATTTTACTTGGGTCACTCATTGCTTACGAGGAAGGAGTGAGTCAAATGATAAATAATGTAAGAGAAAAGAAAGAGCAAACGGTGGCTCTAAAATCAAACAACTCAGAAAGTGAAAGTTCTGTAGTGGAGGAAGGTGACGATGTAGCCTTGTTAACCAGATAATTCATGAATTTTCTAAAAACAAAACATAGACATCATCAAAAAAACTAGAACAAAGGTAATAGCACAAAGAATAATAAAGTTTCATCTAACACAATTTTCTTTAAGTGAAAAAAAACCAGGTCACCTCCGAGCCGATTGCCCCAACATAAAGATCCATCCAACTAAGGAGAAGTGCGAGGAGAAACCAAAATATCAAAAAGGGAAGCTGAAGACACAGAAGACAATTTGGGCCAACTCTGCCTCAGAATCGTCAAAAGAAGAAGTAGAGGAGGAGGTAAAGAATTTATGTGTAATGGCTAACGATAAACTTGATCAATTAGATCAAGATGAGGGATACTCTCATGAAAGCCTAGTGAGAGCATGTGGTACCTGGATAGTGGTTGCTTGAGATATATGACTAGAGACATGAAGAAGTTAATTACACTAGAGACCAGGACTAGAGGTAAGGAGATTTTAGAAGATAACACCACTAGAAAAGTGGTGGGCTCAGGTATTGTTGGAAATTCTAAGAATTTTTTAATTTAAAATGTATTATTAGTTGATGGATTAAAGCAAAATTTGTTAAGCATTAGTCAATTATGTGATAAAGGGTTTGACAAAAAATTTTCTCTGACCAATGCTTGATTAGTTCAAATGATAAACTTGTATTAGAAGGAAAATGAATAAATAATGTTTACATGTTAAACCTTAACTGTATTGAAAATTCAAATTCAATATTTTTAAAAACAATAATGGATGACTCTTGGCTATGACACAGGAGGCTATGCTGCTAGCATGAAAACACTTAGGAATATCACTTAGAGAAACCTAGTTAGAGGCGTACCTAAGTTAGACTTCACCAAATACCATTTATGTGATGCCTGCAACCTAGGAAAACTAATAAAATCATCATTACATTCAATCAAGGATGTGAATACATCTAGGCCACTAGAAATCCTTCATATTGACCTTTTTGTTCTGTTTAGCACAGCTAACCTAGGTGGGAAAAATTATGGATTTGTGATTATAGATGAATTCTCTAGATTCACTTGGGTAAGATTTGTAGCACATAAGAATGAATCATTTAAGAAATTTAGAACTTTATCCACTTGGATTCAATAGAAATTAGGATGAAAAATCTCAACTATTCATAGTGATCATGGTGGAGAGTTTCAAAATGAAATATTAGAATCATGCTGTCAAGAGATAGGAATAGAGCATAACTTCTCTACCCCTAAAACCCTTTAAGAAATTGGAATAGCCGAGAGAAAGAATAGAACCTTGGAAGAAGCTGCTAGAGAAATATTAACTATGTACATTGTTCCAATATATTTTTAAGCAGAGCAGTGAACACTGCGTGTTATGTCTTAAATAGGGTGAACATTTGATCGAAGTTGAATAAAACACCCTATGAACTCCTTAAGGGTCGGCCAAAAAATCTTTCACATTTGCATGTCTTTAGTTAAAAATGTTTATCTTAATTAATGGAAAATCCCCCTTAGGAAAATAGGATCCTAAGGCCGATAAGGGTGTCTTCTTAGGTTATTCATCTATAGGTAAGGTCTATAGAATCTTCAAGAAGAGAATCCTAGTAGTAAAAGAGTCTACCCATATAGTATTTGATGAATTAGATAAGTACTCTAAACCTAATAGAAGAATATGAGGTAGAGGCTATTCAAGGAGTAGAAACTATGACCATATAAGAAATGGGAGAACCTCAGGAAGAAATGCCTAAATATTATATATATTATTCTAGTTATCCTAACTAGGCAAGGACTTAGGAAGGAGGTTAATCGTTCTGCATTTATTTTTATAATAGAACCCGCAAGTATAGATCAAGCTTTAGAAGATGAATTCTGGATCCTAGCAATGCAATAAGAATTAAACAAATTTATTAGGAATGATGTATAGGAATTAATCAAGAGACTTAAAGAGTATAGTGTAGGGGGAATAAAACGGGTCTTCAAGAATGACTTAGGAACCATAATAAAAAATAAGGCCAGAGTAGTAGCTAAGGGGTATAACTAGATTAAGGGCATAGACTTTGAAGAAACATTTGCCCTAGTAGCTATACTAGAAGCCATAAGGGTGCTCTTAGCCTTCACTTTCTTCAAGGGTTTTAATATATATCAAATTGACGTTAAGAGTGCTTTTCTAAATGGGGTAATCAAAGAAGATGTTTAATTTTGAGCAACACCCTAGGATTTTAAAACTCATAATTTCCAAATCATGCATTCTAATTAAAAAAAGAGTTGTATGGGTTAAAGCAAGCACCTAGAGCTTGGTATGATAGACTTAGCTCATTCTTACTAGTTAGAGGATTCATTAAGGGCAGTGTAGACACAACCCTCTTTCTATAAAAGGTAAAAGATGAAATTCTCATTATTTAGATTTTTGTACATGACATTCTATTTGGATCTTCAGATAAGACCTTATGTGATGAAATGTCAAAATAATGAGTAATGAGTTTCAAATGAGCATGATGGGTGAGCTGAATTATTTTTTTGGATTTAGTGTAAAATAAATGGAAGATGGAACATTACTTAGCCAAATTAAATACATAAAGGATATTCTAAAAAAGTATGAAATGGATAGTGTTAAGGCCATGAACACTCCCATGATTTCTATGATTCAACTAAATAATGATTCAAATGGAAAATCAATAGAAAAAAAGAAATATAGAGTAATAATTAGATCTCTCCTCTATTTATTTATCTGTAGAATGAACATAATGTTTAGTATGTGCCCCTGTTCTCAATTCCAAGCTGACTCTAAAGAGTCTCAGTTGATTGCGGTCAAGAGAATCCTTAGATATCTATTAGGCACCTCAAACTTAGGAATTTGGTATCCTAGGCACATCACCGCCTTTGAAATCTTAGGGTACCCAGATTCTGATTTGTAGGATGTATGGTAGATATGAAAAGCACCTCTAGCACCTATCAATTCATAAGACAATCTTTAGTTTCTTGGTCCAGTAGGAAGCAAATTTCAGAAGCCCTTTCCATGTCTGAGGAAGAATATATAGCAGTTGAAAGTTGTGTTGCATAAGTGCTATGGTTGAAATAATAACTTCAAGAAAGTTGTGTTGCACAAGTGCTATGGTTGAAACAATAACTATAAGATCTTGGATTACCCATATGATCCATCCCATTCATGTGTGACAAAACTAGTACAATTTGTATATCCAAAAATCCAATTCAATACTCCCAAAAAAAGCATATTAATATTAGCATCACTTCATAAGAGATCATGTAGCCAAAGAAGACATAAAATTATAACATATAACTACAGGTGATATAATTGGTTGAAATATTTATGAAATCACTAGCTTATGACACCTTTAGCACCTTGAGGAGAAAACTATGTGTTATAGATATTCATGCATGATCCAAATAAAAAAAATGCAAACAAAAAAACTGATCTAAGTTGTTTCTTGATCATCACACACTCACCTCACTGAACTCTCAAAATGAACAGTTATATGTCCCCTTCATACTGTACGATTCACCTTCATACTGTATGATCTATATAAACTGCACAAATCATAGCCCTCTGTTCAACCAATATTCTTGATACAATTTATGATCAGCCTATCATATTATATGATACTATTCATACCGTATGATATATGTGGCTGTACATTCAAATCATTTGGTAAGATATATTTGCACTTGTACTATATGATATCTCTCTTTCGTACTTTATGATCCATGTATACAAAAGGATTGGGATGAATTAAACTCAGTCAGTATGATATTATTACCTTTCATACTGTACGAAAACTCATTTGTAATGTATGAACCTTTTCATCAAAGGTCGTACTGATGACAAATTAGGATGAATGTGATTTCTTCATATCATACTGTACGATACTGATCGTACTACATAAATTGACCACCTTTTCCCAACTAATCATCCAGACAAAATAATTGCTTGATCGTATAGTATGATACTCGATCATAATATATGAACTCTTAAAATTCTATAAATAAGGGGGGAAACAAGATCAGTTCACTCAACCTCTCCTCACTCCACTTGTCTTCTCTTGTTTCTACTCAATGGAGAGTTCAAGCAAATAGGGCTGAATCATCTCGAAAAACTCCTCTTTCTCTCGTCACCATAACGATCGCTTCTTGTTTGATAAGGATGAGGATGCATACCATAAGTTCAAATCTTGCATGATCACTCCCTCTCATATGCTAAATCAAGATGCCCTTAAGTTTGAGGTAATGTGCCTCCTTACTTCCACTACCTTCCAATTTCTTCTCAGCCTATCTTTTTCATTCAATTCTGAGCTCCTCAATGATTTTCTTGCCAATTGAAGGATAAATATAGACAACTTGACAATAACTTCTTTTGGCTGCCATTTAAATATAAAAATAATCAAAGTAGACCTCGCTTAATATATCATGCTTTTTACTGAAGAACCTCGAACCCAGTCCTTCATAACAAATGAATTTTACTGGAGTTTCATTAATTTGGTTCTTAGAAATGTTTCTTTGAACCAACACCAACCTCTTGTCCAGTGCTTGACCCAAAATGCTCGCATCATCTAACATATTCTTAGGAAATTCATAATACCTAAAGCATGGCTCCAATCTTGTCTATTGTCACCTACCTAATTATGTCCAATACTAGATTTGATGAAGCAAATATAATTATTGACTATATATGGAACATGATCCATATTTGCCTTCCTAGCACCAGTAGAAAACTTAATTTATCCCTTGGCCATCTCATAATATATATTCTTCACTATAAATATCAATCAACCAATACTAGAGAACCCAATATTATCCATATTTTCTATACGGATGCCTCCTTCCGTATCTTATTTCATCAGGGCCAAGTGTATAATGAGACATATTTTGATGAAGAAGGGGAGGCTACTCCAGCAGGAGAGACTGCTCCACCAAGAAGACCTACTCCACAATGAGGAACTGCACTTGCTTATCCTCACGACAAAATCATTCAATGACTCGACTAACTACAGACCCATCTTGACTCTCATATCCATGAACAACACTAACAATACGAGGCAAACATGTGATGATTTGGGGGAAAGATTTTCTTACATTGATCAACAGTTTGCATCCATTCATCACTACTTTCAATCAACTACACCTCCAACTGATCAGGATCCTCTTTTTGACTAAGTCACTATCATATGTGTTCTAAGATTTTTTTTGGTACTCCTCTTTCAGTGATGTAAAATGGGGGAGAAGTTTATCTACCTTAGTTAGTATGCTTTCCTGCTGCATATCATATTTTCTATTCTAGTGTCTAACTTAAAATGAATGCATGTTTTTTCCTGTTCATGTTTCAGTTCATTTTATATTTATGTTTAATAAAGAAATTATACTATCATTCCTATCAATAATATTATTCAATATCAACAAAAAGGGGGAGATTGCTGCAGTCTATGACCCCTAGTCTGAGATTTTAATGATGACAAAAAATGTTGATTAAATATTATTCAATGATTATTTTGAATGTTATTATTATCTGTGAGTACTAACATTTTAGGGAGATCACTTATTGCTCAAGATAATAGAAGACTCGAGATTGGGTAGAATAGGATGTGACGGAGTCTATAACATTGTATTTTTTATTTCTCTTTGTCTCTTGAGTTTGGCCATAAAAAAGTATATGTAAGCTAAGTAACCATGCATAAACACATGTGGAGTGTTTTTTTAAGGAAAGATAATATTTTTTTTTTGATTGTATTGTACTATTTTAAATTGTATTGTTCGAAACACTATAGTTCAAATGGCTATATTATGTGAACTAATCATATTGTACGATCACGATTGTACTATACTATTTGTTTTCAATTCAAAACCCTAACTGCAAGATTAATTTAAGCAAGTTTTTAAATTGTTAAATTTTGAACTGATTGTATCGTATAATCCCATCGTACTGTATGAAAATTTGAATACTTATTCAAATTAACCCTCATGATTTGACAATTAAATCAAAACTTAATTAATGATTGGTGATCGTACTATATGACCTAGTTTGTACTGTATAATGAAATGAGGCTATTTTTGGTCATTGCAAAGATCATATCGGATGATTCCTTAATTTTTGAATTAATCATACCGGATGATGTATACATTATATAGGATGATATAAATATTTTAACTTATCATACTGTACGAGTCGGATCATAATAGAGGATGAATAGAGATGTCATCCCAGCGTTCATCTTGTACGTACAGAAGAAGATTACAATATTGTACAAGACAATATTTTTATCGTACAGTATGATGTAGTTCAAAATAGTTGCCTATTCATACTCCTTCATATAATGATGAAAGCTATTTTGAACTGATCGTACTATACAATCTAGGATCATACGGTGTAAATAGAAATGGCTAAATTGAAAATCTTAGGCTTTCTTGGAGCTTGATATTTATGTAATGCTATTGTCTTTTGAATTAAGAGAGAGGAACGTGACAAAGGATGGAAACTCTTGAGAGGGAGCTTCTTGAAGAGATTTAGGGCTTGTGAGAGGAAGGAGAAGGTGAGTTTGTGAGGGAGAAGGAGTGTGAAGGGACCACACGATTGCTCCAAGCCTGCTACACACTTGCTCCTTCTATGACCCGGGAGAATCTTAAGGGAGCTATCTAAGGTGAGAGCCTTCAAGGTCAACATCATCATAGGTCTTCTTCCTTCTCCAAGAGGGAGAAAAATGAGAAGGTCCACTGCCATCACTAGGAGGGTGACAAAGAGTTTGATACTCCGCCACACTGGGGAAGGTGAAAGTTAGTTTGTGTAAAGGCTTCTCCACCTTTCTATGGGGGAAGAAGGAGAATTACTTTTGATTAATGAAATTCCCAGTGTGGAGGACTACAGTGAGTGGACGTAGATCAAGTGATCGATCCACTATAATTCTTATTATGTACTTTTTCTATTTATTGCACTTTATTTTTATTTTTCATCGTACAATTGCTATAACTACTTGGTGAGAATCTTATTTTAGAATTTTATTATGTGATTTAAAATTTTATCACCGCTATTGTAATCTTGTTTTAATCACCAGCTTTTGCTTCAAGTTAAGTTATTTTTTTTAAATAAATTTTTTTGAACTCTTGTTTAGGATTTGTTATTTATTTCAAAAAAATACCAATTCACCTCCCCTCCCCCCTCTTGGCGCATCTCGCACATTCAACCTTTACTTTCTCCCTTACATCCTTATACAGGCGTGTGTCAGGTTGTCACTAAGGATACTTTCACCTTCTGTTCTGTTGTTTTGGTATGGTAAGACAGGTAGTTACTTACTTAATTACCTGGTGCGGTGCCCTATAGAGTCACTGGGAGGTATATGCCATCACCCTTAACTCTTTACTCACTATTTAGATAAGGTTAGGTGAGTATTGATCCATTCACTTTCACTATTTTGATATGTTTAGGCAGATGTTAAACCTTACCTAGGTAGTTGTGCCCTATAGAGTCTCTGGGAGGCATATGCCACTATCCCTTGACTCATTACTAACTATTTCAATATGGTCTGGTGAGTATCGAGCCATTCAGATTTTCTATTTTTATATGGTTAGGAAGATATTGAACCTTACCTGGTTGAGAGACTGATAGAGTCCCTGGGAGGCATACCTCACCACCCCTTTCACCTTCTATTATGCTGTTTCAATATGGTTAGGAATATAGTTGATTTACTTTTTACTTGGGCTCCCCATTCATTATTTCGACATGGTCAGGTGAATGCGAGACCCTTTCACCTTATATCATTCTATTTTGATATGATCAGGCATATAGTTGGTTAACTTGACTTCTTCTACTCTTTGTTTCACTATTTTGATATGGTCAGATAAACATCAAGTCTGTCCACATTCACTATTTTGATATGGTCAGGTTGATGTGAGGCACCCCCTTCCCCTTTGTTCTCTTCCGAACTCTGCCTTACTATAGGGTAGGGCAAGGAGAGGATCCCCCTAACTTGTCCACCTTTTGGTGACCTTTTATTGTGTTCTTTACTTTACTGCTTTTCTCATTGTTTCATTATTTCCATATGGTCAGGTGAACATCGGGTCTATCCACATTCACTATTTTGATATCGTTAGGTGAATGTGTGGCACCCCCTTTCCCTTTGTTCTCTCCCGGACTCTACCCTTACTATAGGATCGGGCAAGGAGTGGACCCCCCCTACTTTTTTACCTTTTGGTGATCTTTTACTTGTTTACTTTAATTTACTTCTTTTACTCATTATTTCACTATTTTGATATGGTAAGGTGAACATCAAGTCTGTCCAGATTCATTGTTTTGCTTTGGTCAGGTGAATGTGTGGCACCCCCTTTCCCTTTGTTCTCTCCCGGACATTGCCTTTATTATAGGGTAGGGCAAGGAGAGGATCCACCCTAGTTGTTCACCTTTTTGTTTTATTTTACTTGTGTGCTTTACTTTACTTCTTTACTTTTTATCTCACTATTTTATTATGGTTAGGTGAATATCAAGTATGTCCACAGTCACTATTTTGATGTGGTCAGGTGAATGTGAGGCACCCCCTTTCTCTTTGTTCTCTCTCGGACTGCCCGTACTACAGGGTAGGGAAAGGAGAGGATCCCCTTACTTATTTACCTTTTGGGGATCTTTTAATTGTGTGCATTACTTTACTTATTTCACTCTTTATTTCACTATTTTGATATGGACAAGTGAACATCGAGTCTGTCCACATTCATTATTTCGATATGGTTAGGTGAATGTGAGACACCCCCTTTCCATTTGTGCTCTCTCGAACTCAGCCCTTACTATAAGGTAGGGCTAGGAGGGTATCCCCCCTAATTTCTTTCACATTTGATGATCTTTTGGTTGTGTTCTTTACTCTACTTTATTTGTCACATTCGGACAATACCAATACGTGCGGTTAACTAGTTTGTTCACCGACCCTATTTGGGGTTTATTTGTTAACCTTATTTTTCACTTAAACCCATGGGTGAAAGGGTTTGACTTGGTTAAATTGACCAAGCCAGGCCCTAAGACCACCTCCTTGTGTTCACTGGGTCAAACCAAGTATGTTGAGCCAAAACACAGGATCTAGGTCAATCAAGTTGACCAGGTCAACTTGGGTCGACCCAATTGACCCATACCCTCTCCTATTAAATTTTAAATCAAATTCAGTGCTCTATTCACTCAAATTTTACTTTCTTTGAACTCAGTGGGTCAAACCCAATCTATTTAGCTTATGAACCCAAATCAATTCAAATCTAATTTAAGCCCTTCTTAAGCTCAAAACCCCACCCCTTTGGGTCTAGTTGACTAGGTTGACTAGGTCAACCACTGACTTGGTCATCCCAAGTCTCCCTTAGTAAAAATTGATCAATTTATGTCAAATTAATGGCTTTTAATCCAATTAAATCCTTCCTATTAATCCGTTGACCCAAACCACAACTAATTCAACCCCACTCCCTCCTAATTTACCCTAGAGATTATCTTGGTGGTTGGTCATGAGTTTAGGCCATTAAATAGAGAGCTTTGGACAACTTAGGTAGGACTTTCTCAATCTTTCTCCAAGCCCTCTCAAGTCTAGATCTCTTGTGCTTGAGCTCTTACACCTTCCCTCCACCTCTTTTAACTCAATCCCCGCAGGTCAAAGCCCCTGACAAGGTAATCTCCGATGAACTAACTCCAAATAACTTCCAAAGCAAATTCTCATTAATCTAAGTCATTTGAGACTGTGATTCCTTCTATAACTATGAGCGTGGACATTTACAAGTGCAATAAGCCCAAGATCTTCCAAATCCACTATATGGATTAGGTAAAATTACAAACCCTAGGCTAGCACACCTAGAGTTAATTAGCTTCATGTTAAGTACATTTTAAACTATACTAAGTATCTCCCAAGAATACTCTTCATGTATAGAGCTTATGTTTCAAATTTTGTTTGGTTTGGTACATTCGATCGAGCGAATAAGCCCAAAAAGCCTACATAGGGTTCAATTTAAGCAATGCTTGTATTACGTATGATCTAAGCCGTTGATCTTATGATAAATGGTTCAAATCTTCTCATTCCATATCATTTGTTTGACAACGAATCCGATCCCACGGTCCTTCTCGGTCCAATGGATTCTTGGCCATCCCTCTCGAAACCGCACTGATCTGACGGCCTCGGATGAGTGCTAATGTGGTTAAGTTGTTGTCGCATCCACGACAATCATTGCCACACTTGTACGATAATCATTGCCGGCAACACAATCATTATGCCGCCAGACAATGATTGCCCGCGGTCCGCTGGACAAAACCCTTTGCGCCAAATGTCATCCAGAAAATAGAAGCTGCCTTTTTTGTTTAAAAAATATTTTTAAAATCATTTAAACTATTTTTAACTATTTTTTAATTATTATAAATTATTTTAAAATAAAAAAAA
>NW_021318942.1:24635-27050 GCF_001605985.2 Dendrobium catenatum
AATATATATTTTCCTCTTTGAAATGGAGAGTGGCTCGAGATATATATATATATTGAAATGGCAAATAAACTTTATGTCTCGTCTTAATCATACTGAGAAAGTATAGTCACTTGTTGTAATTGAAGTCAATTATATAAATTAATAAATGAATAAACAGTGGAAGCATATAATCAATGTAGGGCCACTTTGTTGGAATCCCGATCATTGTTTTGAAAACCGGACCGGACCGGCCGGTCCGACCGGTTCAACCGTGAACCGGTCTTACGGCCGGTTCGGTCCTCCCTAAGAACCGGACTAGCAATGAACCGGTCAAAACCGGTTTGAACCGCCGGTTCAACCGCCCGACCGTTGAACCGGTCGGTTTTTAAAGAACCGGCCGGTTCAACTAATAAGATATTTAAATATTTTATTTTTATATAAAATGTTTAATTAAATATTAAATTAATTTAAATATCATATATTTTATTTAATAATATGATTCAAAAATTTTTATTATATTATATATTACATTAAATATAAGTAATCTAGCTCACATGATGCCATAATACCATGAAAGCTATTAGCCCAAGGGTACAAGGAAAGGTATATAAACAACAAAACATAAAACTCCTAAGTGATGTGGGACTAAACAACTTGTATTTTCTAGTTCCAACAAAGTATGCATGATGGATACTTCTATGAGAATTTGTTGGAAAAAATTTTTATAAAATATTCAAATAAAAAATAATCATAATAATTTTTAAAATTCTTAAATATATAATAAAAAATAATTACTTATGATTTTTAAAATTCTAAAAAGTATCTCTAAATGCGAAATTAAATGTTATTAAGAAGACTAAAAAAATAATATTATATGACTTTATAAATATAGTTTATAGATGTTCAAGTTTTGGTATATATTTATAAATAATTATGTCATTATTATTATATTTAAATATAATAAATATTTATTATGTTATCCTGTTCGACCCTAGTTCGATGCCTGTCGAACCATCGAACTGCTAACCTTTTCATCTTCTAGTTCATTAATCGGTTTGATTTTCAAAGGTTTGCATGAAACTTTAAAAATTTTAACATAGTGACATTCTAAACCTCTAAGAATTTTCTTGGAATTTTAAAGATCTTTTAAACCCCTTAATTAACAAACCTTAATTTAACCCTTAATTAAGCCCTGATAACTTCAAAAAGTTCTAATGAATTCATTTTAAATCAGAAAATTACCCATAATATATCAAAATCATCAAAATTTAATGTTTAGTCTAAAAAAATTAAGAGCCCCTTAATTTTACTTTAATATGAACCTTAATTTTATTTTGACTAAAAATTACATTTTTGATTAAATTAAATAATTAAAACTATTAAAACTTCAAAATTTTTCCCAAACACTTGGGAATATTTATTTAGGTCATTTCTGCACTTTGGAGGTGATTCCAAGTAGATTGGAGCTAATTTGGATCAAAACTCCTAAACTGCCCTTTATTAAACAATTTTGATAATTCATTAACTTCCCCAACTTTGAAAATTCATAAATAATTCCAAAAAATTCCAAATTGGGCAAACTAAAAAGCATTCAAATCTAGTTAAAATCTTATATTTATTGAAAATAATAGTTTTATATAAATTAATCTAAATAAAAAAGTTAACTATTCTGTCAATTGTAGTTCTTAAACTTGGGCCCGAAACTTCCAAAATGCATAAGTTTACCAAGAAAGCTTAAAATCTAGCAAATTCATTGTCTAATTACTCCCTTAAGACCTAATATTTAATTAAAATTCTAGAACCTCTAATCCTAACCTGTTTCCAATAGTTACCCTTTAGAACCCTTTAGCTTAGCGGGTAGGACGACCCCTAACCTTCTAAAACTCGTTAATTTAACTTAAACATCATGCTTTTCTTAGGTTTCTTTCTTGTATGTGTATAACCTAATTTTTTTAAGCTCTTTAATGACTAAAATATTTTCTACTCATAACTAAAATTTAACATTTTAGGAATTAAATAATATAAAAATCTAATGACCTAGGGAATACCCGGAATCATTTGGGGTCGCATGCATATTAATGCATTCTCTTCTCCCTTGCTATAAGACGTTTTCTCGCCTGCTGGTAGAGTCTGGATAATCTAGCCTATGAGAATGAGGTGCTAGATCTAGGGAAGCTCAGTCTTTTTTTATAAATATCTATTTTCTATATGCCTTTTTAAAATTTCAAGCATATTGGATTTGGAAGCTTTCAACTAGCATGCATTACATTAGAAAGCAACTAAATTAAAATTGTAATTGCCTTAGCTCTAGGAGAATTGATCTTACAAAAGTCCAAGGACAATTAGGAAATTCTCCATATATCAGTTTTACATCCAAAAATTTAACTACCTACCTATCTTTCATAAAGTCTGGACAGCATGAATTTTATGCATTTA
>NW_021318942.1:34244-57120 GCF_001605985.2 Dendrobium catenatum
CGTTGTCAATCCAATTCTACTAAGTTTTTGATTAAAACTAAGAGGTAACTTTCTCATTTTAAGAATATTTGTTTTTCACTAGATCAGGAAACATTTTTTTTTATTTGTTTTGCTTTTTTCCTCCTCTCTTTTTGTAAATGTCAAAGGGGGAGAACATATTATTGAATTTTTGTACTGTTATCGTATTTGTATCTTGTTTTCAAAAAATTAAAAATAACAAAAATATTTTCATCTCCCCTATTTTTTTAAAAGTGTTATTTTAGTGAGGGGGAGAATAGGAGAAATTTTTCTTTTTGAAAATTCAAATTGAATTGTTTTCCATCATCAAAAAAGGGGAGATTGTTGCGGATCATGGTTTAAAATTTTGATGATAGCAAACATTTCTTATTTCTCTACGATTGCCTTTTGTGCTAACGTTTCAGGTCCACACGATCAGACTGCAATTTGGAACCAGCTCAAGATTGGGTAGACTAGGTCTGTATCAGTTTGTAATCTTTTTCCTTTCTTAAGTTTGTTGTCTTTGGTGTGGGATCTATTGATTTGTAACTTGGAAGATTTCCTGTTGTTCCCTATAAGATTTTTATTTTTGGTAATATCGGCCAGGACGATATTTATATCATCCTGGACGATATGTCCAAAATCAGAAACCCTAATTAGGGCATCCTCATTAAGGTAGCCGTCATTGATATCGGCCTGGACGATACATGTATCGGCCAGGACGATAGTCTTAATTCAGAAAGAATCAACTGCCACAATCAGTTTAGGAATTCTTTGTTTTAGGAAATCGGCCAGGACGATATTTATATCGTCCAGGCTGATCTAACTCAATTATGCCTAAATTGATCTGGTATCTTTGGAAAGCATTAATGGTTGATTGATACGATCACATCGGCCGAGACGATCACATGATCGGCCAGGATGATGTCCTGGACGATCTACATCGGACAGCTCGAATTCAGGGCAATGATCAGAATGATTGAAATCAGTTTTAAACTAATCGGCCTGGACGATCATGATATCTGCCAGGACGATGTAACCAATTTTCTTCTGATCGTCCCAAATCATCCCAGGCTGATGAGCTAAATTTGTACTGATCGGCCAGGACGATATGCCTATCGCCCTGGATGATAATGTCGACAACTTGCATTAATGAGCTCATTTTTAGCTCTTCTATTTAAGCTATGACAAGGCACTTTGTACGTGTCTTTAACAGCCATTGTAGCTTCGTTCTTGTGGGGGAAACTTGAAGAGAGAGCTTGAAAGGGAGAGAGGAAAGGGTGGAGTTTGAGAGGGAGAAGATCCTGTGAGGGGGAGGAACTCAAGGGAGTGTGGTGGGGGATCCACACGGTTGCTCCGGCAAACTCGCACATTAGTACCATCGGATTCAAGGCTTGTCTTGAGGTAAGTTCATCAAAGAAGAATATCTCTTTGGTGTCAAAGGACCCGGCGACTCCGCCGCACCGGGGAAGGTGGAAGTGATTTTGTAAGGGATTCTCCGCCTAGCTGTGGGGGGTAAAGGAGAGTCACGTTTGTAGTGCAATACTTGGAGGGTGCCTCCAAGGAGTGGACGTAGGTCAAGGTTTGACCTAACCACTATAAATTTCTGTGTTCTTATTTTCTTGCTTCCGCATTTTAATTTCTGCATTTATTTTTCTCGTGGTGTGATTTTGGTTTATGTGATTTTTGTTATTTGTGAAAAGAAATTTTTAAAATACCAAATCACCCCCCCCCCTCTTGGTTAGCTTGGGACTAAGTTCATAGGGCTTAACATCCCTAACGAACTTTTAGGACTCGCGATAGAAAGCAGATTTTTGGTGTTCCAGTCATCCTTAGATGACCGGCCACCTTCTTTTATCTCCAACAATGGAGCCCGAGATCTTCAAAATCTTCTTCCAAATTCTTCCTTAATTTGTGGAGCTTCTATCTCTTCCCTCACCTGTCAAGTGACCACCTTGCCTATCCAAATTCTTCTGCTAAACTAAATTTAAATCTTGTAAGAGCTCAAAGATTCATTCTCCAAAGAAAGTTTTCAGCAAATTATTGAGATTTAAAGTGAATTTTTGCAGATCTACGGGGAGGAATTTGGGGGAATTTGAGGGAGAGGGTTTAGGCAGTTTAGATAAAAAATGCAAGATGGTTAGCATAGAATGATTAAGGAATCAATGTTAAGTTCATTTTAGGTCTTCTGGTGTCACATGATATGACATACTTATGGTCAAAACTTATGTTGATAATAAACTATTAGAATCCATAAATCAAAGTCATTGTAATGAATTTTTTGTCACTATAAATAAGGAGTTTGAAATGAGAATGAAGGGTTAGCTAAGTTATTTTCTCTTATTTAGTGTAAAGTATAAAGAAGATGGTACCTTCATTAGTAAGATAAAATACATTTAAAAAAATTTGAAGAAATTTTTCATGGAAGGTTCTAAGAGTGCAAATACGTTGATGAGCTTGATCATCAAGTTACAAAAGGTTATAAATGGAAAATTTATGGACCAATACAATTATAAAGTGATTATATGTTCACTACTCTACATGACTGCAAGTAAACTAGACAACATGTTAAGTGTTTGTTCATGTTCTTGGTTTAAAGCTGATCTAATGAAATATCACATGACCATTGTTAAAAGAATCCTCAGATATTTCATAAGCACTAAAAACTTAGTCATCTAATATCCTAAAGATAGTTCCTCTATTGATATTTTAGCATATTCAATTTTAGATTTTCTTTGGCATAGAGCAAAAAGGAAATTACATTTAAAACTTGACAATTCATCGAATAGTATTTAGTTTTCTAGTTTAGTAAAAATAAAATTCTGTAGCCCTATCCAGCATCGAAGGCGAGTATGTAGATATAGGAAGCTATGTTACCCAAACCTTATGATTCAAGTAATGTAACCTTAACTTTAGACTATCTATAGGATTAATCGCTATTATGTGTCATAATATTAGCACAATCAATATTTCTAAAAATCTAATTCAATATTTATCGACAAAACACACAGATATTACACATCACTTTTTTGTAGATCAGGTAACCAATGGAGTTGTAGAACTACTGCATGTTTATACTTAAAATCAATTGGTAGATATCATTACCAAACCTATTCTTTATGACTATTTCAGTACACTTATTACTAAACTAATTATCATTGGAATTCATGCTTAGGAAAATTATGATAGTGTATGTTAAGGTGTGATTATTTGTTTGCTTTTGTTTATGTTATGCTAGTAATATTTTATTTTTTAAAGTGTTTGTTTGATTGTTCTTTCAATTTTATGTCTTTCCATTTATTTTGTACAGTCTTTCTATAGTTCCTCTTTTTAGTGAAGTCAAAAGGGGGAGTAGGTAGTATTGGTTGTATTGTTTCATTTTTCATTAGTGAAGTATATGTTATTTCTTTTTATACTTGTTGTGACTATGGTTTGTATTTTATCATTAAATATAATATAAAAAATAGTTAAAGAAAACAAAAAAAAAAAGTTTCTCACTATTTTTAAAAAGGAATCACTTAGTGAGGGGAAGAGGTTAATAAAAGTTAAAAAGCTAATGCAATTCCTACCAACAATATTTGTAAACATAAAAAATGTGAAGATTAATGTAATATAGGAGCCTGACCTTATATTTTGATGATTAAAAGAATTATGGATTATATATAAGTATGTTTTATCAATGAATCCTAGCTCAAGAAAGTGTTGCATAAGTTATACTTATTTTGAAAGAGATTACTATTTTATTAATTTTTAAAGTTAGTATTGATAATATGGTTTATCTTAGCTTAACAACCATGCACACACGCATAAGGGGGGATGAAAAATAAATATTTTAGTTTGTTATTAATCATACAGTATATTCCATAATGTGATATAAGATCAGTTTAAAAATAAGTTAATTAAAATGATAGAAATAAATTTGAGTTATGACTAATCGTACTGTATGAACGGTATATCATTCTGGATGATTAGCTATTTTCAAAAGTTTATGATTGAATATAACTTACCTAAAATAGGAAAATTTGAACTTAAAAAATTGACCTAGTCTTACTACATGATACTATTAATATTGTGTGATATTTAATTAAGTTTGTCTAATTAAGTCTGGGGAATAAGAAATCAAATCAAATATATTTTAATTACTAATATTATAATTTGTTTATGTATTGGATAGCATGAACCACCAGATGACACTCTAGATGAACTTTAGTTCATCTTATATAAATTAGATCTTTCATTTGAACTAATCACACTGTTGTTTATATTGAAAAGAGTTGAGTTTAAAAAGGTTAATTTTCTTTGGGAGAACTTTAATTTTTGGAATTTTGATTTCAAAATTAAACATATCATTGTAAATGATATATCTCCTTAGAATGTGAAGATATCATTCTTTAATAGGTTTAGATTACAAAACTATAAGTTCATCATGATTATCATAGTCAAACTCACCGAAGAACCATATATGACCCTAGAAGGTTAAAATAATGTTTGATCAAATGTATGACTATAATAATCTCAATAAGGAATAAATAATTTCATAATCAAATCCATGATAATAAAATGACATATCTTCTTGGAGAAAAAAGATATTATTTATTATCAATCATTTGATTTGATGATAATTATCATTGACTTAGATTTTCCCAAAGATAATTAATTGATTTTTTATTATTGATTTATAAAATTATTTTGGATTCTTTAAATCTCCTATGAGTGCAAGCCCTCAAAGTTAATTAAATTTTAAGAAACCTAAATTTCCTACAAATATTCTCAATTAAAATAATGAAAGAAAATTTTATTTTAGAATTCTCAAGGATTGATATCAAAAGATTGATGCTGAAGTTTCAATTATGAATGGATAAAAATTGAACACTTATTTCGAGAGGTCAAAGGACGAGAGGATGGAGGCATTTTGGGATTCTAAAATAATTCAAAAAATATTCAGTCAGTCTTATGTTTTGGGCTTTAAGTTTTTATTTATAGAGATGTTTAGTTTGACTTGTTGATTTATTAGAATGGTGGGATTATATTCCAAAAAGTTGGGGATTTTAAATTTTGAATATGCCCTGGATCCTAAGTCAAAATTGGACACAGAATGACAGTAGCCTGAACCTAGCTAATATAGTGCAAAACTTAGACTTACCCCTGCCTGGATTAAGGGGCCAACTAACCAGTTAGGCACTTTAAAACTATGAATTTTATCTCTTATACAAGAATGGTAAGGACATTGTTTAATTATGCTTCATAAATTGGGACTGATGTCTACAGTAGATCCTAATTGGCCCCTTTACACATGTAAGGCCATTTGAAGCTTAAAATAAGAAATTTAACTCTTTTTACTTTTTTTAATGTAATGCATAAATTGAATATGAAGTAGTTTTAAAACAAGGCTTAAAAATAGATTTTATCATATAGAATACATAACATTTTCTTGATAGAACTACACCATTATAGATTAGATGGTCTTCTAGAACACATAGGTGGGGAGGTTCCTAACAAGGATGAGAAAGTTAAAATATGAATGTGTGAGACTCTCGACAATCCTGAGCTTACTTTTAAAATGTTAGAGTTTATATGTTAGCTTAAAAATTCTAATTTTAATTAGAGTAGAAAAAGATTATTCATACCCTCACAAGCCTCCAATCAAATCCAAGCTAATTAAAAGTTAGATGCAATAAAAAATTTAAAAAAGACATATGATTTATACTATGTAATCAAAATAAATAAATTAATTAAATGTATTAAATGAATTTTAAGTCCATATGGCAAGTGCCCCTTAATATTAGCACCTAGGGTTCAAAGAATTTAAAGGTCGTCGGGTACAATTGACAATTGCCTATATTCTACACCTAAGACTAAAACAAGTGACATTGAGAATGGAATCTTCTCTATCTTCATTTAATCATCCTTCTATTAGCTACATCCCTCCTATTTAGATTCCAAATTGGATAAATCGTATCCCATCTAAAAATCACTTTAACATTAAAATTAAATTGAAATTAAATTACATTACATAAAATTGAAAGTTTAAACTCAAATACAACCTACAAGATTATCCTATGAATTTAAAATTTAAATCATCAAATTTCACAAGATGATATAAATATTTAATTTGCTTAAATCTCAATTATAACCATTCTTGGCTATGCTCTTTTAATTTAAAGGGGGACTTAGCTTCTATAGCTCATATAGAAATCTTGTTAATTGAAAGCTTAACCTTTCCTCCGTTTATTTTTATAGCCCTATAAAAGTATGACCACCTACAAAAAATCATGTGAGTAACCATATCATTCCAAACGTAAGGGTAATCTAACAACTATAAAATCAATTCACAAATTGCATTAAAATTTTAAATAAATAATCATATCAATCAGTTAATTCTAATAACTGGCATGTATGGAAAACTTAAAAAACCTGGCACACAACATCAGGAAAGTAAAACATAAGCCTAACCTAAAACTAGAATTGGTTGTTCTAACAAACCATCTAAAGTATGTGTAGATGGCTGTGAGGCTTAGATATATCCTATGTCGGGTTATTAGTTAAAGTTGCCTGGTGTGTTTGTAATTACTAAAGGTTTAAATAAATTTTAATTTCAATTTAAGTATTAATATTTTGAAATAAATTTTAAGATGTACTTTAGGAGTTAAATGATTACAACCTTTGATTACATTAGGATCATGAAGTTTATTTAACCTTTTTTGGGGCTAAGTGAATAGCCTCGTAGGCTTGTATTATCTAGTAGTAACTAGTGTTAATTAAGTGACCTGATTAGTTCTTGATTAATGGTTGATAAATTTTTAATGAAATTAATTAGTTACACATTGTAAGAGTTGAGTTAAAGTTTTTTGGATATTTGAGCAATTATTGAATTTTTGGAATTATTTTATTATTTTAATTCATTAAACAAGGGGTTAAATTTTAACTTCTTAAATTATAGTGAATTAAGGAGATTTTATATTTTACTTAAATATTAAATCTTAGGATGAGTAATTAGACACTAAGTTTGTTGAAATTGATTTTTTTAGATTAAGTTATGAATTTGTGAAGTTTTGACATAGTTTTAAATTAAATTTGACCAAATTGTTAACTTTATGACTTTGACTTAATTTTGGGGGTTTAATATTTTGAATAAATACTAGAACATAAATAAGTCTAAGTCTATTAAGTTTGCTCAATTGAGAATTTTATTCAATTAATTTAAATTTTTTAAGGTTTTGGTATTTAATTTAATTATTTAATTAATTAATAAATGTGCTTTTAATATTTTGAATCGAAATAGATTCCAAATTTCTTGAGATTGCTTCCAAAGGTCAAGAATGACCCAATGGGGTGTTCTCATATGTTTAAGAATTTTTTTGAAATTTTAATAGTTTTAATTGATTAGATTAATTAAATATTACTTTTCTTTAAAAATTAAATAAAACATAAAATTGAACTCGAGTCAAAAGTCTTTTAATTTTCTTTGATTAAGGGTTTAATTCTAGTGAATTTGATATTTTGTTTTGCAATTTTTAGATTTAATTTAAATTTATTGTAATTTTTTGAAGTATTGAGCTAAATTTAGGGTTTTTATTTTAAGTTAATTAATTAATTAGCTTAATTATATTCAAAATTAGTGAGATATTTCCATACAGTAGAGAATGCCACTAAGTTTAACTGTTTCAAATTTCATGCCTATTGGATGTCAATTTAACTTCTTAAAATTGATTTAATTTTTTAAAATAAGTGCTTAATTATTATCCTTAAGTGAGATTATGTTTCATAGCCTTGAATCAATGTTTTTTAACCCTAAGAAAAACATAAGCAAAATGTATTATATCATACCAACTAAAGAACCTAGATCTAATAGAGACCTAAAACTATGTGCAAGTGCAATTCTAAGGAGTAAGAATAATGAATAACATAAATAAGTAGGATGTTAATTAGTGAGTAATTATGACTTAATTGCTCCCTATTGATTTCCCCAATATTTAATTTAAAAATATTATCTTAGTTCAAAATATCAAGTCAAAGCTCAATGCATGTATTCAAAAGGATTTAAATTATACATATATGTAAAAACAATTTTCCAAAATTAAAACATAAACCATGATTTTTTAAAATTTTAAAATAACATTCAAAATATTTTTAGAAAATTCTCTAGATATTTAAAATATTTTCAAATAAATTTTGTTAAGATTTGAAAAATATTTGAATTTTGAAAAACATTTGAATCTATTTTCAATTAAAAAAATATGTAAAATACATAATATTAAATGTTTATTTTTTTAAAAAATATATTAAATATTTTAAATAATTTTAATTTTAAATTAAATAACATGAAAATTTGAACGATCATATTATACTAATTTGTTGGATTAAAACTACATTTTCTTTTTTTTTTTTGAATAAAATTGCAGTTCAAAACATTTAAAATTAATTTAAAATGAATTATATCAAATCAATGAAAGTGAGAGGGACACCTGACAGCTCCAGGTTTGTGGATCAAAGTCACTGCAATCATTGGCTGGTAGAGCTTGGTATAAATGGCTGAGCACTTTCCTCCTATACTGAGCTTTTGTTAAGAGTAGTGTAGAGACCACCTTATTTCTAAATAAAGAAGGTGAAGATCTACTCATTGTTCATATTTATGTTGATGATATACTGAATGGATCTACAAATAAAAACCTTTGTGATAAATTCTCAAAAATAATAAGTGAAGAGTTTGAGATGAGCATGATGAAGAATAACATATTTCCTTGTATTTATTGTGAAGTAAAGTGATAAAAAAACTTTTCTTAGCCAATAAAGGTATATTATTGATTTTATTAAAAAAATATAAGATGTATAATTCTAAGGAGATTACTACTCTCATAAGCTCCACCATTTAATTAGATAAGGATCCAAATAAAAAATTAGTTGACCAAAAGAAGTACATACAGATAATTGGATCACTTCTTTACCTGACTACTAGTAGACTTTATATAATGCTTGGTGTATGTCTGTGTGCAAGATTTTAGGTTGATCCCAAAGAATCCTATATGAGTGTGGTTAAGAGAATTCTTAGATATCCTCTAGGGCCCAAAACATAAGAATCTAGTATCCTAGACATATCATCACTTTTAAAATCATAAGATATTTTGATTCAGGCTTTGGTGGATGAGGAGTTAATAGAAAAATTATAACTTGAACATGTCAATTTAAAAGACAATCTTTAATCAACTTGTCAAGTAGAAAACAAAAAATTTGTAGCACTAATTACTACTAAAGCAAAATATATAGTCATAGGGATTTGTGTTGCACAAGTCCTATGACTTAAAAAATAAACCCTTAACCTTGGACTCATTGTTAGCACTTATACAATCATATGTGATAAAAAAATGTCATTTTTATCTACAAAAATATAATTCAACACTCTCAGATCAAACATATAGACAATAGGCACCATTTCATTAGAGATCATGTAACCAAGGGTGATATAGTGTTACATGAAGTAACTATTATTGAAAATCAAATGACAGATATCTTTACGAAACGCCTAGCCTTTCAAACTTACAGTACCATGAGAACTATAATAGGTGTCATAGATATTCAAGCTTGAATCATGATGATTTAAAAATAAAAACATAAATATTTTTGTTCATATTTTTTCATAATTTGCTTTATTATTATTCATGTTTTATTTAGTTATTCTACCTTTTTAGGAAGTCAAAAGAAGGAGTAGTCTATTGTTGGTAGTCTATATTTACTAAAGTGTTATGATTAGTCCATTATTTTGCATTTATTTTCATGCTCATATTTTTTATGCTTATTATTTCTTTCTCTTTTTTGTGTTCTTTTTATTCTTTATTTTAAAATTAAAAAAATTATAATATATAAAAAATAAAAAATAAATAAATAACTCTCCTTATTTTTAAAAAATTTAACAAATAAGGGGAGCTTATGATAGTAAAAATAAATTTAAGTTATTTACCAACCATTATTATCATCATAAAAAAGGGGGAGATTGTTACAAATCTGGACCCAAGTCGTGTGATTTTGATGATAACAAATATTATTTGATTCTTTACTATGATATGTTCTACTATTGTTAATATTATATATCTATTTTTCCTATGCAATAATATTTTTGGTCCATCGTACACTGCGCAAAATTGATTAGCTCAAGATTGCGTAGAATAAGATTAAGTGTCTTAAAGAGTATGTTTTTTGCTTTTTCTTATTTCTACATTTTTTGAATCAAATCTTATAATTAGGGATACTAAACTTAGTGACCATGCACACACACACATAAGTGAGTGAGATAGTGAGAAAATTAGGAATATAATTTTCTAATAAAATCATATTATACAATCCATATTGTACTGTATTATCATGTATTTAGAAAGTCAATAAAATTACTAATTGTCATAATTAAAGCCACTTGAACTATACTGTACGAACTAGATTGTATTGGATAATTAGTTAAAATCAAGTTCTTAGCCACCAAATATAATCTAGGAAATAATTTGAAATACAAAATTTGTACTAATTGTATTGTACCATAGATATCATATTGTACGATGTAATTAAATCTTACCTAAATTAATCATCTAATTAGGGAAAAACTTTTGACTAATTGGTCCAATCAGATCATACAAGTTTATTTTAGCCAATCATATTGTATGATATGATCTCTGTATGGGATGATATTTATATCTTCGCCAATCATGTTAGACAATAATCTAAGTAATTTGAACTAATCGTACTGATGATGCTTTAAATCATACTATATAATCAGTTTAATCAGTTGAATTGATTACACAATTCCTTCTATTTCATACGGTACTAAGAGGTTATTTGAACTAAATATATCATACGATCATGGATCATACTTTATGATCTGTTCCAACAAAATTGAATTCTAGGGATTTTTAGAATCCTTTAATTTCATCTCTCTCTTAATAGACTTGTTTCAAGTATCTGGCTACTTAGTGTTAAGGAGAGAGAGAGATTAGATAAGAGATATTGGAGAGCTTTGGGAAGAAGAAAGGGAGAGCTTGTGTAAGATGGAGAAGTAGTGTGAGGCGTTCACAAGATTGCTTCGAGAAAGTGTCTTTCCTTATTTCCTATGTGTGTTTGTCTAGATTTATTGGGTGGCTCAAGGAAGAAGTTCATCACCTCAAAGATCGTCGAGTTTCTCTACCATCTCCAGGAGGGTGAAAATGGAAGTCGAGGTTCTTTTCCTTCACTAAGTGTGTGAAAATTAGGTCCAGGTTCTATGTTATCCCTAGGAGGGTGAGAACGGAGGACAAGGTTCTTTGTCATCACTAGGAGGATGAGAAAGGAGGTTAAGGTTCTCCACCACACTGAGTTTGTGAGAAGATTGTAAGGGCTTTTTGGCCAAGCTGTTGGGACTAAAGGTGAGACACTAAAGGTCTAATGCAACACTCAAATTGAGATCTCCAATGAGTGGACACAAGTCATTATTTGATTGAACTACTTTAAAATTTTGGTGTTCTGATTTTGATTTCTTATTTTTTGCACTTAACTTTTTCCTGCATTTTGTTTTTGTGATAATTACTTATTGAAAATTAGAAATTGATGCTTTGTTGTTTTGATTAGAATATCATTAGCATTATTATAACTTTTGATAAACATTTTTTATTACACATCAAGTAATAATTGTTTCTTTCTTTTTAATTATTAAAATATATAAAAAAATAGATATATTATTTTTCGAAGTAAGTAGTTAGTTTTTTAATCAAACCCCCTCTCCCCTCTTTCCTCTTGTTGTGCCTAGGGATAGTTCACTTAGGCTTAACATCCAACAAGAAACTTTTATAGTTTACATAAGGGTTTAGAAATTTTAGAGAAGTCTTTAATAAATCATTTATAACATCTGGCATGACCTAAAAAGACTTTAATGCCTTTAACTTAATTTCAAGGGGGTAATTTTTTAATTAGCTAAATATTTGCAACATCTTCTTCCAATTATTTATAAGAAACTTTATTCCTTAAGACAATGCCCTTTGTTATTATAAATTGATAATTCTTCTAGATTAATAGTAGATTTATTTCTACAGATATTTTCAAAATAGAAGTTAAATGCTCAAGACAAGAATTAAATGTTGTGCCAAATACTGAAAAATCATCCATGAAAATTAAAATACCATACCCATTTATGTTTGAAAAGATAGACATCATACATCTTTGAAATGTAATAGAGCATTACACATGCCAAAAGGCATTCTCCTAAAAGAAAAAGTTTTATAAGGACTTGTGAAAGTAGTTTTATTTTGATCTTCATGTGCAATAGAAATTTGATGATATCTTGAATATCAATCTAGAAAATAATAATATGAATGCCCTTTCAACCTATCTAGCATATAATTATGAAAGAGCAAGGTAAAATGATCTTTTCAAGTGGCTTTATGTAATTTCTTATAATCTATGCAAATCCTCCATCCTAAAATAGTTCCATTGGGTATAGTTAATTTTATTCATTTTTTATAATAGTCAACCCTCCTTTTTTAGGAAAACAATGAATTGGACTACCCCAAGAACTATATGAAATAGAATAAATAATCCCAGCATTCATCCATTTAAGATTATTTTTTTAACATTATCTTTCATAGAATGGTTACATCTTCTATGAGAGACAACTTTGGGTATTTAACTAACTTCCAAAAAAACTCTATGCATGCAAATTGAATGACTAATCCCCTTAATATCAGCAATTATTCAGCCAACAGAATTTATTAAATAACTTAACAACTTAAGAAATTTGGTTTTTGGATCTTGTTCTAAATTTTCTGAATTAATTACAAGAAGAGTAGTGTTATTTCCCAAAAAAACATACTTGAGATGACAACGTAAAGCCTTATGCTCTAAAGTAGGGGCTACCACAATGGATGATTTTAAATTTTATTTCGAAAGAGTATGTTTCTAATAATACAAAATTTTCATTGGTAAAGTTTTCATTCCTTACTACAAACTCTCCTAACTTTTCTCTATTCTCTTCAACTTCTTCCTATTTTCATGATTTCCCTTTTATCAACTCTTTCTTAAGTTTCTCTATTACCACATCTTCTAAATCCACCTTGAAGTAATATTTATTCTTATATTAATGAAATTTTATAGTTTTAAGTACATTAATTTTAGCTTCCTGATCTTCAACCTTATAGTCAATTCACCTTTTGAGGATAATCCCTCAAAAGATGATTTCCCGCTCCCTGTGTCCGAACTCTTGGTGGACAGTACATCAAATTTTGATATGTTCTCATTTATGGATGGATCATCGGGCTACAACCAGATCAAAATGGCACCTGAAGATGAGAAGCATACATCATTTAGAACGCCCATCGGCATATTCTGCTACACGGTCATGCCCTTTGGCCTGAAAAATGCTGGTGCCACCTACCAACGGGCGATGACTCACATATTTGATGATTTGATACATCAAAAGGTCGAGTGCTATGTAGATGACCTTGTTGTTAAAAGCCTTGGCTGAAACGATCACTTAAAAGATCTCATAATTGTATTTGAGAGAATCAGAAAGTTTGATCTGAAGATGAATCCTCTCAAATGTGCTTTTGGGGTCTCCTCCGACAAATTCTTGGGGTATGTTGTTTGTCATTGAGGTATAGAGATCGACCCCATCAAAATTAAAGAAATCACTGAGATGCCACCACCAAGGAACCTACGACAACTCCGCTCCTTGCAAGGGCAACTTACTTTCATTCGACGATTTATATCAAATCTGTCGGGTAGGTGCCAGCAATTTTCTAAGCTGATGAAAAAAGATGTCCGCTTCAAATGGGATGCAGAATGTCAGGAAGCATTTGACAGCATCAAAAGATACTTGCTGAATCCACCCATTCTCGCGGCGCCAATCCCAAGGAAGCCTCTTATACTGTATACAGCAGCTTTAGAAGAATCTCTTGGAGCATTGTTGGCCCAACATAATAAAGAAGGCAAGGAGAATGCACTATATTATATCAGTCGAAGATTGATTGGAGCAGAAATTTACTATTCTCCGATTGAAGAGCATTGCTTAGCATTAATCTTCGCAGTTCAGAAGCTCCGTCACTATATGCTGTCTCATAAAATAACATTGATATCAAAGATCGATCCGTTAAAGTTTTTTATGACAAGACCAGCGTTGACAGGTTGTCTGGCTAGGTGGGCAGTATTATTATTACAGTTTGATATCACATACCTGCCATAAAAGGCAGTGAAGGAACAAGCCTTGGCAGATTTTCTCACTGCACATCCTATCCCGGCAGACTCCCCGCTTAATGACGATTTGCCAAATGAACAAATCATGCAAACTGATGAAAATGAAAAAGTACCATTTTGGGAGATGTATTTTGATGGAGCATCATCAATTAAAGCTGCCCGACCTCCAAATCTTGCTAGGGCACAAGCCGGCGTCGGCATTGTTTTCATAGCCCCTGAAGGAGGTATAATGAGATTTTCATTCAGTCTAACTGAGCCTCGAACCAACAATGAAGCCTAGTATGAAGCATTAATCGTGGGACTGGAGATTGCAATTGATGTTAGAATTCAAAATATCCAAATTTTTGGTGACTCTCAACTTGTAATAAATCAAGTCTTGGGGTTTTATAAAATTTGCAAGCTTGAGTTGGCTCATTACCACCGGCGAACCCTTGAGCTCTTGAAACAGTTACCAAATGTTGAATTAGCTCGAGTTCCTCGAGGGCAGAATGGCAAAGCAGATTGTTTAGCCAAATTGGCCAAGGAGATGGAAAACACCAATGAAGAGAAGCCTATATTCATCGGGGTTTATAATCGTCGAATCTTGGAGCCTACTCTATTACAATTCCCGATGGCAGAAGAAGTATCGAATTCAGGCCTATTCCCCTCAGTCTTCTGCAATTTACTTCCCGAAGAAACCTTATCCAGGTCCTTTATAAAACTCCCATTACCAAATGTAAACAGAGGCTTATTGGATTCAAACATAGGATTATCGATTATTCTGCTTACCTCCACTTTATCATTAAGATTACCCACTGGTTTCACCTGCAGATCAACCATTTCACCTTGCTCTGTCTCAGCAGCCATAGAACATTGTGCTTCTGGGATCGCAATCCCAACCACGACATCTCCAGAAGGAGTAATCTCCCCCTTCACTTCAGCATCCACCATCTCAGCACATTCCGAAGTGGCAGTCATTCCATCAATACATCCAGCATTTTTAGTATTCCAGATCTGATCAGCCAGATCTAGTGAACCAGTTTCTACATTCATCTCTCTAGCAAACTCCTCAGCTTCACTACCCCCAAAGATCTCCATAACCTCATCCAGATCTGACGAGCCATCCATTGAACGATCCCGATCTCCAGCCACCAGGCCCTCCGCATTCGATCCGCTTTCCTGCACATCAACATTCTGCAAAACTCCCGCAATAACCGAGCTCGCAACTCCAGTTCCTGGAGTTCGAGTGTATACCAGCCTCTTTCTATCAGCCTCAAGAAGGAGAATTGGTCTTGGTGCTGAGAAGACCAATCATCCCACACCGAAAAATTGGTGGAAAATTTGTGTCCAATTGGGAAGGTGTACCTAGGAGGAGCTTATCAATTGATTGATCTGGAGGGTCAAAGGCCTATGCCCCCAATTAATGGCCGATACTTGAAGAAGTATCATGCATAGGAATCAACATGTATTTAAAATTCTGTACTGTATATGACAAATGTCCACTAGCATATGTATAACATATATATCTCGAAATTCTCTTGTAACACAAGAATGCATTTCGAAAAAAAAAATTAAAATTGGGGGCATTTTAAAAATTTATTCGGGTCGACATCGCGCTGCATGCCGAGATCCCTGAATAAATATTTAAAACTCCAAAATGTCAATTTTGCAAAAAAAAAGAAAAAAAAAAAGAGGAATACTTTTTGTATTTATTCGGGTCGACATCGCGTTGCGTGCCGAGATCCCCGAATAAATATTTAGAATCATTGACTACGAGCATCCCTTTAAATCAGGATGTGATAACTTTTATTAGCAGTGTATATGTGGGTTGTTTTCCCTGAATTTTGGGATATCTCTCCTTCAGTGTACTAAAATTTAAAAAGTAAAAAAAATGAGCTTTTTGTGAATATACGCTCCAACAAATTGAGCCAGAAAAGCATGAAGTCTTTCAATAGCCTGAAGCCTAAGGTTCAAATGGGTGTAAAAGGTCGGATCCAACACGCTCAAGTATGGGCCGGATCGTTGGCAGCTCTGCCTACTCAACATGTCATAAGAAAGGCCGTAGTAGCGGAACCCCCACTTTGTCAACCTATCAGTAGGGACTGCAGGAAGAACGAATGCTGATTTGACTCATCGAGTTCTATAAGTTGTAGTCTACAAGACTCTCCTAATTGACCGGAGAATCGGAATTCCAGTGGATAAGAGTAATCTCGAACACCTACCAAATGTCCGTAGATTCCAAGTCTTCAACCACAAAGGGTGACTTCAAATCTACCAACTTCAGAAGATTTAGTATCAGGGAGCACATTTCCCATAGCTTGAGTCTGAAGCCTGAATGGGTGTAAAAGGCCGGATCCAACATGCCCAAATATGGCCGGATCGCTGGCAGTTCTGTCTACTCAATACGCTATAAGAAAGGCCGCAGTAGAGAGACCCCGTTTTAGTAACTAGAGGAAAAGAGCTATTAAATTATTGCTCTTCTAATCTGATGAAATTAAGTGACTTAGATTAAAAGTCTCATCGAGTGGTTAAAGATTAAGACACTACCTACATTTGGTGTCCCTCCAGAAATCCCTCACGCGAGTTGTAATCTCTGCTATCTCAGCACCCATCTTCGAAGAACTCTCGCGGTGTCGCCTCACTGCCACTGCACTCCTATCATACTGGTCATGGGCGACATCAGCTGCCGCCCGTCGTCTGGAAAGCCTCTCTTCTAGCTCTGGGAGTGTAGTACCGGGCCGTAGGGTAGCAAAAGACTGCAATCGTCTGACAAAAACCTCCGCATCACGACAAAGCATCTCCCAACCAACTAGCTCAGAACTATCCATCCCAAGACTAGCAAGTAAGCTGAGGGACTGGTCAGCACAGGAGGTGAACCTATCCCAGGACTCTGGAGACCCCGGATCAATGCTGCATATAAAATCCCGTAAAATCTCTCTAGCGTGGTTGCACCTGCTAGCGCTCCTAGAATCGGGAAGTAAAGGAATGTGGCAGAAAATCTTTGAAGTATCGTCAGCTCCCCCAAGCACTGCACGAAGAATCACAAGCAATCAATATGATGACAAATAATATTATAATGCATCGAAATGAATAAACTTAAGACAAACGCTTACCTGCTGAGGGGCTCACAGAGTCAGGGGAGTAACCGGCATGAACAGAAGAAGGGCCCGCAGCGTCAGTCTGGGAGCACTCGGGAAAGAAAGAAAACCCCACAGGCACCAAGTCTAAGGCCGCTGGTGTGTACGACGGTGTCTCAAGAAACTCTGAAAGTGAGCCTGCGCCAGCTCCTGAAGACCCCCAGGACAAAAAGACCCGTAAGGGTACACTAGAAAAGAGAAGTCGTCTGGAGGGTCTATCATACTGTAGCCAGTAAATTCTGATCTCCTCGATCTCTATGAACTCTCACCGGGGTCCCCAAGTAAAGTGTGAACATCCACAGACATCCTAGAAGAGGAAGTACGCTGGGAGCCAGCACGTCTACTCGAAGGCCTGACAGTCTCAGCACGAGGTGGCTCGGGTGCCACATCTGGAGCTCTCACTGGAGAGGGAACTACGACCCCAGCAGTAGTATGGGCCTCAGTATCTATCCCTGTATCAAGTGCAAATTAAGCAATCAATATTTAATCAAATTAATAAATGAAAAAAAGGAATGGGTAAAAAAGTACCTCTCTCAAAAGTAGCGTCCGAAAAACCCCAGCGAGATCTCTGTCCCCTTGGCAACCTGAGATCGTGTACTCTGCTCTCGTATCTCATAGCTCCATGCTCCAGAGAAGGACCAAAGGACAAATGCACCCAAGTCAGCCGCGTCAAACTAATGCCGGTACAACTAGATGGCTGAGCTAGAAGAAAACTAGACCCGGTGCCAAGCCTGAGCAAATGCAGCCACGTCATTGCTGCTATGAAAAAATGGGTCTCCTGCGGTACATTCTCCATGCGTAAAACATCTGTGACTCCAGGAACAACCGGCCGACCGTCAAAAGCTGTAGCCTGAGAGTATCCAAACTGCCTAGCCACCCTATTGGGCTGATAGCCCTCCAACGTCACAATGTTACCTGAACGGTAACACAACCAGCCCGGGCGTATGCTGATGAGGTACTCAGCAACTGTCAAACTCTGTCCACGGAGCAGAAGCATGCGTCTACCCCTGTGATCAATCCCATCTACTACAACAGTTCCTCTCAGGTGAGGCGGCAAACCAACGACAACTGGCTGGTGAACCAAAGAGAACCAGTCTCTAACCAACTGTGGTACAAAGAAGAAAAGTCGGATCCTCTCCGACTCTAGGGTAGAGGACGCCTGAGACAACGGGAGAACAATGGGGTACCCTCTCTCTGAGAAGTAAGCAGGAAAATCCAGAACATAAAAGGCACCCTGAACGTGCAAGTGAATCCATCCATACAAGTACTGCCACGGTAAAGTCAGATCCCGTAGCTCGAGAGAAGTGGCCTCAGAAGCAGTGCGTAGAGACCTATAAATCCTAGCAAGTGTTGCTGGAGCCAAAGCAAGTCTCTTCCCCCGTGCTAACTGACTGGCAGCCAGAAGTATGTTACATCTAACTGATCCTGCTCTGAGAGGAAGAACAAAAGTGCAGAGCCAAGTAGCCAAAAATCCCACCAAGAACAAATCCTCACTGACACCCGGCAACCCTGGGAAAGTACAACTATTGGTAGAAGAAGGCTCAGCAGTCTCCTCTCACAATGGAGCACCACGCTCCAAACCAAGTCCAAAAGGGTCATGTAGTGAAACTCCAACTGAAGATATGTACCTCTCCTGAAGAAAACTACAAATCCAAACATCGACGGGCATGGAAGCCCTAGCGCGCCTCGACAGGTCGGACGCTCTATGCGTCTGTCTGTAGTGCTGCAGTGCGATGGGGTAAACATCTGGTAGTACTAACCTCCCTCTCCGGTCACCGTCTTCCGAAAGGACCCGCTGAAATAATTGCTAATCTGGAGGAACACACTCCTCAAAGCGGTGGCTAAAAATGTTATTCCTAAAATTATAGCTATTTCCTTATCTTCTTCCATATCTAGAATAATAAAATCAACATGAAAAATATAATATATTAACATTAATCAACACATCTTCTATTACTCCTCAAGGTAAGTTAAAGATTTATTAGCTAATTGAAGAGTAACAGAAGTAGATTGAACCTCTCTAATATCAAGACTCTCAAAAACAGAAAGCTGCATGAGGTTAATACTAGATCCCAAATCACATAAAGCCCTTCCATAAAATATGTCTCCAATAGTTAAACGAATGGAAGAACTCCCAACTCTTTAAGTTTTTTATGAAATTTTTTTTGAATTATAGTTCTAAACTTTTTAGATAATGCCACAATTTCTAGTTCCCGTAACATCCATTTCTTTTTTATAATATCCTTTATGAATTTTACATATGTGGGCATCTATTCTAAAGCTTCAAATAATTGTACATTAATAGTGAATTTTTTAAATATTTCTAAAAAAATTTCAAAACTACTTTTCTAGATTTTGTTTCATCAATCTCTGAGGGAAAGGTGGTGGTGGTCTCTCTCAACTCTCCTAATTACTAATTCAAGCTCATTTATAAGCTCTGGTTATTCTGTTGAAGATTCTTTTTTTTTTTTTTGCTCAACTTCATTATCATCCTTTTTAGGTAAATCCCAATCATTGTAAGGATCACCTTAATCTTTCTCATTTAAATTGTATATTATGACATTGTTTTTCAATATTTTTATAATTAATCAACGTTATGAGTTGCCCTATTTAATCTTAATTTTTTTAAAGAGAATAAGAATAATTCTGTACTTAGATTTCTAATTATTAAAAAATATTTTCCAAGGTAATTTTCTTATTCCTTTCATGATAAAGTTGTTCAACATCTGAGGAATAGTGCTACATGTCTAAACGCTACAACTTTAAGATTTTTAGAATTAATGTTGAAATTATCACCTCTAACTACCTTATTTTTAATCTTCAAGTTATACAATTTTTTAGAAATTGCTACAACTTGTGCATTAAATATTTATAAAGCATCGGTTCATAAATTCTAACTACTTTTTAGGATTTTCCATATCAGCAGGCCATTCAAAATTATGAGTATCCATTTCCTCTATTAATTCACAAGCATCCTAAAATGTCTTATACATTATCAATTTTAGCTCTAAGGGATCCTACTAATCCATTATAAAATATTTGAATAATCATCCAATCAGGTAATGCATGATATAAGCATTTTTTAGGCATGTCCTTAAATTATTCCCAACTTTCATAAATAGATTCTCTTTCAGACAAAGTAAAAGTAGTTATGTCATTTCTAATGTTTGTAGTTTTTTATGGTGGAAAATACTTAGCAAAAATATTATGAGCCAACTAATTCTAAGTAGTTAAAGATCATGGGAAAAATAATTCAACCATATTTTATTTTTATCTCTTAGAGAAAGGGGAACAATCTAAGTCTAATAGCATCGTCATACACACCATTGAACTTAAATGATGCATAGTATTTTAAGAAGCTGGCTAAATATAAATTAGTATCTTATACAAGAGTTCCTTCAAACTGAGAGTTTGAATCATTTGAAAAATAATTGGTTTTAATTTAAAATTATTAGCTTGAATTGTAGGTATATTTATACACTGATGAATTCAATCTACTAAAGGGTTTGCATAAACCTTAAGAGATCTAGAATGATTTTACATTAACTCCATTTTAGCCATTTTAAAAATATTTTTCAATTTTTGAATTTTATAAATGGTTCTCTCAATTTGAGGATCAAATGACAAAAGTTCCTTCATATGGCTCCAAAGCATGCAACTAAGAAAAAAAATATACATTTCTTGATCAAAGTAAATAATAATAAAAAATGTGTGTAGGATTAATTATACAATTAATTTAATAATATAGTTAAAATTTTATAAAATGCTAAATACTTTTAGGATAACGGTGCCAATACCTTGATGGGGATGTGATAATACGATGGAACATAATTTAGAATTATATAAATAAATGCTTATGGCTCATTCTCCCCTAAACAATGCTTAAGTTTTTTTTTATATAAATTAAAAAACTTCACTTAATATATGTAAGTATATATGTCAAATCAAGTAATAAAGTTATAGAGTAGAGTGTCAAACCCATGAGGATGTATGCTTTTTAGCAATCAACTACTACTATTCACTCTAATTATAAAATTATCACACTTAAATAAAAATAATTATCTTAAGAGTAAACCACTAAATAAAAATATTTTAAAAAAATAGATATAATATTTAAATAAAATATTTTAGATTGATGAATGTAAATTGTATATCGTTTCTAATAAATTTTTAATTGTGATGTGATTCAGAGCATATGCATCCCTAGATCTTTATCAAGCTTGTATGGGTGAAAAGGATATATATATTGACCTACTATAATTATATTATATTATATTCTTAAGAGCTTAGCATATTTTAAATCCTATGTCTAGTTATGCAAACATATTATTTCAATATTCTTGGTTGTTCTTGCATTCCTCCGTTGAGGCTAAACATTACACTAGGTCTTAACTACACATATGGTCAATATGTGCATTCAATAAAGTGTAGGATAATGTTAAACACGTCATTTAACTTTAGAGCACAAGAATTTTTATCAGTACTTAATATGTTCTCTACATCATCAATCCAAAACTAAAGAATTGGTCAGACATCGAAGAAAAGATAAGCAAACTCATTTCTATTAAAATCAAAGAAGAATGAAAATATAAAAGAATGATATCATCAGGAAGGTTCAATATATATCCTCTACACTCATTTTCCTTAATGTATGAACTTGCTCAAACAAACATAAATTAAATACTCTAATGATTATAGAAAGTACTTCGCCAAATTCCCTTAATTATTACCCAAAAAGAGATTTAGAGAAGTACTTTAAAGTATACTAAAAATAAATAAGTGGCTGAACTCTCTTATAAATATAACATAATAACTATTTATAGAAAAATTAAAAGTAAACAGTTGGTACAATGTTGCTTAAAAGCTTGGTGTCGTTGTGCCTTACAAATGAATTACCACTATTGTGTGCTATTTTGGCCACCGTGACACTTGTTGACATGGATCACTTACTTAGTGAATACTTGTATAATTTCACTAATATGTCATGTCCTTGGGAAGTTTAAAAGGCTATGCCATGGTGTTCCCAACTTTCAAACACTAGGAAGCTGAAATGATAATTTTGGCTCCAAGCTGTTATATATTATAATGTTGTTGCACCAGAAGAAAGAGAGCATGGAGCTACAAAGCTAACCATTTTGACACCATGGTGCTATCTAAAAGAGAATTTTGCACTACAATGTCCATGTTGTGGTGCTTTGATGGCACTGTAGCATTGATTTGATCGACACCACGATGTTAGATAAGACTTAGAATTTTTTGCCCATTTTATATTTTTCCTGCACAACACAACTAAACTAATATATTTTTACTGAAAATATAACATATTAATTAATACATTATTTATACTTATCAACAAAGTATAAGATACTGCAATAGTTTACCCTTGATATCAAACTTACTTGATGATAAAACTTATAGTGACTTGGCTTTTAGGCAGTAATGATTGAGTTAAGGCAATGCTTCTCAATGGAAGGGTATTATAATTTTGTTAACATGAGTCATTAGCTAAGTTAGTTGAAGTAATTTTCCTTTCCTGTTTATTGACTTGAGTGAAAAGAAAC
>NW_021318942.1:57970-73592 GCF_001605985.2 Dendrobium catenatum
CAAACTTCACCTGTTCCTCACTCCCTTTCAAGCTCTCTCTTCAAGTTTCCCCCAAAAGAACGAAGCTACAATGGTGGCCAAAGACACTTACAAAAGTCCTATGTCAAAAGCTTAAATAGAAGATCTCAAAACAAGCTCATTAATGCAACTTGCTGACTTTATCGTCCAGGTCGATATGAATATCGTCCTAGCCGATCAGTACAAAATAAGCTCAATCAGTCGGGATGATTTGAGATGATCAGAGAAAAAGTGGTTACATCGTCAATGCCAAAATAATATCATCCTGGCCGATTAGTTCAAATCCAAAAACAATCGTCCTAAACATCGCCCGGAATAGATGCTGGCCGATGTCAATCGTCCAGTACATCATCCCGGCCAATCCTGCAATCGACCCAGCCGATGTGATCGTATCAATCAGCCTTAATTGCTTTCCATAATTACCATATTAATTTTGGCATAATTGTCCTGCATTATCCTGGACGATGTATAGATCATCCAGGTCGATGTATAGATCATCCTGGCCGATGTCCTGAAATAAAGAATACCTAAATTGATTTTGGCAGCTGATTCTTTTTTATTTGAGCCTATCATCCTAGCTGATACAATTATCATCCAGGCCGATCGGCTTAACGATGGCTGCCTTAATGAGGATGATGCCCTAATTAGGGTTTTTATTTTTGAATCGATCGTCCATAGCAATATAAATATCGTCCCGGATGATGTTACCAAAAATAGTAAACTCTAGGGAATGGACAGAAAATCTTTCAAGGTATGTGTGTGTGTAAAGTTACATAGCATCAGGAGCCATACTAAATATAATAGACTCAAGAAAGTAAAAAGGGGTACAAACTAACTCAGACCTATTCTTCCCAATCTTGAGCTGGTTTCAAATTACAATCTGATCTTGTGGACCAAAAATGTCAGTAGATAAGGCAGTCGTAGAGAAATAAGAGTGTTTGTTATCATCAAAATCATAATCTATGAAAATAAATCCGCAATAATCTCCCCATTTTTTATGATGGCAAACATTACATATTGAATTTCCAAAAAGGAAATCATGTTCTCCTAATCTCCCCCTCACTAGAATAACACTTTAAAAAATAGGGGAAATCAAAATTTTTTTTGTTTTTAATTTTTGAAAGAGGAAAAAAAAGATACAAATATAATAATACGTTCTCCCCCTTTCACATTATCAAAAAGAGGAGCAAAAAAAAAATCTTTTAAAAAATGAGAAAGTTACCTCTAAATTTTAATCAAAAACTTAGTAAGGAATGGATTCACAATGCATAATCCAGTAAAGTTAAGAAATTCAGAAATTGTTAATCCAAACTCAAGTTCTTTTAAAGGCTAAAAAACTTTTTAATCCAATATCTCAATCAATGAATAAATTAGAAAAAGAAACACTAATTTTTCAAAACTCCTTTCATAAAATATATCTGATAGAAGATTGATGCTAAAATTGGTGAATAAAAAAACAAAATTTTCAAGATCAAGTAACGAAGATATGAAGGGTTTTCTTAAGCTTTAAGTAAACACAGAAAAAGTAAGTATACTCTTTGTGGGCTCATTTTATACCTCTTGTCAGTTTTTTGGCGCACTTTACGCATCTTTTACTTTTTGATACACTTTGTGTATCTTTCTTAATTTGGCGTCACTGGCCTTTTTTTTTATTTGGTGTCATTGGCCATTTTTTTTAATTTTAGAATATACTACATTTGTGAAATTTTAAAAGTAAAAGTAAACTCATTCTATTGACAAATTGGACTACTTGATTAAAGATTCAACAACTTACAAAAGATTCCTATATGATAGATAAAATATAGGGAGATGAAAAAGTTCAGTTTCAAAATCCAATTTAAAACAAGATGAAGATTTTAAATCAAAAATTAGAATAACCTCTATTAGGAAACAGAGATTGAGAGTCAAAATTATGAGTTTTCTTTCTTTGACTATTTTTAGAGAAGTCAACCACAACTTACCTAAGAATTCAAAAAAAAAACAAGAGATAGACTTTTCATTTAAATAAAAAATATCTTCAAAAAAGTTATATATGTGTGTTGATTAGTGAAAACTTCACAAAAAAATAAAAATAAAAAATAATACAACACTCAAGACGAAAAAGAACAAAGAAATAAATAAGTAAGGTTTTTAAGCACCATCCTGCTCCCTGTCCGATGCTTCAGAAACCAGGTCTGCCAATGAGATTTTTTGCTTTTTATTATTTGTCCTTTATATAAGTTTCTTAGCTTTACCCTTTCCTTTTGTAGAAAGAGTTCTCAAATTTGGGCACTGATTTTTCATATGTCCAGGTTTCATGCATCCAAAGCAAACAACGTGATAAGTAATCTTACCATTCTTACCATTTTTCCATTATTCCACTATTGTTGAGGCTTATGCTTTGGTGAGCTTTGTAATTTTCTTGACAAGGTATCACATTCATCACCAACTAAGCCACTTTGCTCCATGTCTTCAGCATTTAGTATTATCATTTCACGTGCATCAAAAAGCCTTTGACCAAAACTTTGCTCGTAGGAAATGAGTGAGCCAATAAAATTATCAATAGAATACTCATTCAAATTCTTTCATTCACAAATAGCAATAACTTTAGCATGAAACTTAACAAGTAGGCAATGAAGAATTGTATTGACTTTTTCAAAGTTTGAAAACTCCATACCTAAAGCATACAATGATGTAATAGTTTGAATAAATCTAGTATACATGTCTAAGATCATCTCATAAGGTTTCAAGCAAAAATACTCATAATCATGCATTAAAAAATTCAACTTAGATTGCTTGATTTCACTAGTTCCTTCGTATATGGTGTATAATTTATCCCAAATTTCCTTACTAGTAGTGCACGTGGAAACTAACATAAAGTCTTTAGAATTTAAAGCACAGAAAAAAAAAGTTCAAAGATTTTGCATTCAATTGAGCATTGATTTGTTCTTCCCAATTCTATTGATTAAAAGGAATATCAATTTTAATTCTATCAATAACATATGACGGTAAAGAATAACCAGTTAAAATCATATGCCACATTCAATAATCAAAAGACTGCAAGAAAGTAGACATGCAAATTTTTCAAAAATTAAAGTAATATTTTTAAATAAAGGTGGTATGGTGATTGAATAACCTTCCACAAAATTACGATTACAAAAATTAGCCATGGTTCAAAATTCAAAAGTTTTCAAAAACTTATTTTTATGAATACTGCTCTGATACCACTTGAAAAATCGTTGGGGGTGCTAGGCCCCTTATGAACTAGCACAAGGCTAATTAAGAGAGAGGTGAATTGGTATTTTAAAATAAATCTATCGATCAAAAAAACACAAACCAAGATCACCACAAAGAAAACACAATGCAGAAATTAAATACGAATTAATAAAGGAAAGAAAACAACAGATTCATAGTGGTTCAGTCAAACCTTGACCTATGTCCACTCCTCGGAGGCACCCTCTGAGTATTGCACTAACTAATTTACTCTCCTTTAGCCCCCACAACTTGGCGAAGAAGCCCTTATAAAATCACTTCCACCATCCCTTGTGCGGCGGAGTCGCCGGGTCCTTTAACACCAAAGAGATATTCTTCTTCTATGAACTTCCCTCAAGACAAGCCTTGAATCCAACGGTACTAAGGTGCAAGCCTACCAGAGCAATCGTGTGGAATCCCCCTCCACACTCCCTTGAGTCCCTCCTCACAGGATCTTCTCTCTCTCTCAAACTTCACCAGTTCCTCACTCCCTTCCAAGCTCTCTCTTCAAGTTTCCCCCAAAAGAACAAAGCTATAATGGTTTCCAAAGACACTTATAGAAGTGCCTTATCAAAAGATTAAATAAAATATCTCAAAACGAGCTCATTAATTCAACTTGCCAACTTTATCGTCAAGACCGATAAGAATATTATCCTGGCCGATCAGTACAAAATAAGCTCAATCAGCTGAGACGATTTGGGACTATCAGAGAAAAAGTGGTTACATCATCCAGGCCGATACAATATCGTCCTGGCCGATTAGTTCAAATCCTAGTACAATCATCCTGAACATTGCCAGGAATAGATGCTGGCCGATGTCAATCATCCAAGACATGTCCCAGCCGATCCTACGATCAGCCCGGCCGATGTGATCGTATCAATCAGCCTTAATTGCTTTCCATAATTACCAGATTAGTTTAGGCATAATTGTGCTGCATCATCCGGGCTGATGTATAGATCATCCTAGCCGATTCCTAAAATAAAGAATACCTAAATTGATCATGGCAGCTGATTCTTCCTGATTTAAGCCTATCATCCTAGCTGATACAATTATCATCAAGGTCGTTCGGCTTAATGACAGCTGCCTTAATGAGGATGATGCCCTAATTAGGGTTTTTATTTTTGTACCAAACGTCCAGGCCGATATAAATATCATCCCAGATAATGTTACCAAAAATAGTAAACTGTAGGGAACAGACAGAAAATCTTTCAAGGTGTGTGTGTGTGCAAAGTTATAGCATCAGGAGCCACACTAAATACAATAGACTCAAGAAAGGAAAAAGGGGTACAAATTGACTAGACCTAGTTTAACCAATCTTGAGCTGATTCCAAATTGTAGTCTGATCTTGTGGACCTGAAATGTCAGTAGATAAGAAAGTCGTAGAGAAATAAGAGTGTTTACTATCATCAAAATCATAACCCATGAAAATAAATAAGCAATACATCCAAGTAGCTCGGGCAGCAGGCAGGCGATCAGAAATATAGGCACTTAGGCAACAATGGACTAGTGTGGGCAGCGTAAGACTAATGTAGGAAGTGTGGGGTGGGTTGGTGCTCAGTCCAAAGGATCGGGCAGGAGAGCAAGAGTCTGGGCTAGCATTGGCTATGAATTTCAATGGGTTTATTCTAACAGGAAAACAAATTCACCAAAAAACTTTTTCTGTAGAGAAATTTTTCCAAAAAATGTTTTCAGTGGAGTTTTTTTACCAAAAATGGTTTGCAATGCTCATATTTCCATCGTAAAATTTTTCTCCATATATCCGTTGAAAACTTAACAATTTTTAGCCAGAAAATCTATTGGTAGAGCATGATTTTCTTGTAGTAAAAAACTTGAGTATTTATGAAGAATTACTTGATATTTTAAAGGAATTTTAACATTTCTCATCCCATAAGAATTTAGAATCCTTTTCACCTAGGACAGAGAAAGCTTGACATCTTCTAGAGAGATTTGAAATAAACTTTCTTAAGTATGACAACCTACCTTAAATGGACCATAACTAAGTAATGATTTTGGGAGATGGCATATATAATATACCTTTGATCTAAGCAGAATAAATTTCAATTTCATCATGCCTCTTTACAAAACCTAAAAACATTTCTAAAATAAAGCTGAAAACACACTTTAAGGGGTTCATTTTGAGGTTGTAGCAGCATAATTACTCAAAAACAAATCTTAAGTAATATAGGTGGGCCTTTTTTTTTCTTTAATTTCATAACCAAATCATTGATATAAAATTCTACATTATTATGAACAAGCTCACTAAAAATTTGGATCAAAACTCGCTAATAAGTTGTACCAATATTTTTTAGACCAAATTGCTTCTCATTAAGATAAAAGATACATTTATGATTTCTGAATATAGTACTTCTCTTATATTTTTGGGCCACCTTGAATTGGTTATATCTATATGAGTCATCCATAAAGAAGAAATCATCATGAGAAGAACTAATATCCACCATGAGTTTTTTATAGACAACCAAAACTCATCTTTGGGGCATGCCTTATTCAAATCTCTATAGTAAAAAAAAATCAAATTTGGCCATTCTTTTTTTTAACTGGCATGACGGTTGCAACCCAAGATGGATATTTCTCCTATCGAATAAATCCAGCCATAACTAATTCCTTAATTTTAAAGATAACTTGCTATTTGATATCCAAAAATATGCAGCGAGGAGTCTGCTTAATTAGAATGATATAGGTCAAATTCTAAGTTTGTAGACTGCTAAATTAGAAGACAAGCCCAACTTTTAGTTGTATTTCCAAGTAAACTAGTCCTTAAACTCAAATGAGGTGAATTAGATAATTCAATTCACCTTCACTTAAGCTAATTAAAGAAGGGAGAGTGTGATCTTTTGTTCCAAGTTTTATTTCTTTTAATTCATTGACAGTCAATTTAAATTCTTCCTTAAAATCAAGGGGTACATCCCTAACTTGAAGCTCATCTAAGTCATCTAATGTTTCCAAATAAAGCCTATCAAAAGAATCAATGATTTATATGAGAACCCTTTCAAATTCAAGATCATTCATTATCCTATGATAATAATCATCATTATCAATAGAACCAGCGGTACCAAATCTGATACCATTATTAAAATTTCTTTTATTTTTGTATTCCAAAGTTTTTCATGGTATCTACCTTGTCCCTTGATCCTTTTAATTAACATGACACCTTTAGAAACATAATTTCTTACACACAAATAAAAACAGCCAAAAGGAAATTCCATTAATTCATTAAAATACTCCTCCTCAAGTTTACATCTTATTTCTTAAGGTGGATGCTTAAATTTTAGATCCCTAGCTTCCGATTTTGATAATAACAAATATTATTGTTAGAGTTTTTAATTTCTCAGAGCATGTATATTGGATACTATTTTTGTTTGTGCACACTAAAATTTAAGGAAAAGCATACATCACTCAAGATTGTAAGACTCAAATTTGGGTAGAATAGGATGACCATTAAAAGAGTTTTTATTTTTAACTTTCTTATATTTGTTATTTCTTGAGTTTTGCCATGTAAGGGTTTATGCTAAGTTGATGACTGTGCGTACACACACTAGGGGAGTGAAAATTTTTGAAAATAAAAATGTTAATTAAATCATACCATACAATTTATAATCTATTATATTATACATTATCTAAAAAATAAGTCTTACATCTAATTGAATCATTAATGTTTTTTAACTGATCATATTGTATGATTTATATCATATTATATATTTTTTTTATATATATAAACCCTAGCCGCTAGATAAATTAAGGAAGAATTTTTAAAAGTGAATTTTGAATTATTCGTACTATACAATCCCTATCATTTTGTATGATATTTGAAATATTACTTAAATTATCTCCCATGATTAGTCAATCAAATCAAGGTTTAATAAATATAGTTGATCATACTTTATGATATTTATTGTATCATATGATTGATAGAGATGAAATATGGTAGTCCCATAGATCTCACCAGACAAAGCCTTAAATTTTAAACTATTCATATAGTATAATGTTTACATCGTACTGTACAAACTACTTAAAATATGATGAATGTCATGTATGATGATAATAGTATAAGATAATTGACAGAGATTATTTTCAATCATCCCAGATATCATCATGCAAGAATTGGGAGAAATTAATCCAATCATACTGTACGACTTCACAATCTTATAGTATGATATGTTTGCAAATTATGAATAGTTTGTCTAAAGTAATATTTGCATTGTACTGGATAAGCTTAGTTATTTAAGTGATCGTACTATATGAACCAAGATCGTATTATATGATTAGAGATGGCCAAATTGAAGAATTAAAATTTTTATTAAACTTAATACTTAAGCAATCTATAAAAGTCTTTTTGAAAAATAGATATTGGCTATTGAAGAAACTCACGGGAAGATCTTTCTAGAGAGCTTTGGGTTTTGAAGGAAGAGAAAGGTGAAATTGTGCATGAGGGAAGAGTGTGTGGGCTTTCACACATTTATTCCAGGGATGCTCTAGCTTCCCCCTATGGCTTTGGAGAGTTCTTGAAGATTCTCTTGGGAGAGAAATTATAAAGCCAAAGTTCTAAGGTTCTCTACCTTCTCCAAGAGGAAGAAGAAGGATTGAGGTTCTCTTCCATCACTAGGAGGGTGAAGAAGGATTTTGAGTTCTCTGCCTTCTTCCTAAGGGAGAAAATGATTAATACTGTCTACCTTCTTTGGGTGAAAGAAAAGGGATTGTGGTTCTCTGCCATCACCAGGAAAGTGAAGAAGGATTTCAGGTTCTCTGCTTTCCTAGGAGGGAGAAAAATTATTAGGAATCTCCACCTACTCTTGGAGGGAGAAAAAAGATTGATGGTTCACTTTCATTACCAAGAGGCTGACAAAGCATTCAATTCTCCGCTTTTGTAGGGGAAAGAGAAGAGACACAATAGTGATAGTACAGTACTAAGAGTGGATGACTCCTGGGAGTAAACATAGGTCATTACTTGACTTAACCACCATAAATCTCTAACATGTTTGTTCTAATTTTCTATTTTTTTACATTTTACTTTTCAGCATTTATTTTTCTATGATAAATTCTTGGTATAAATCTGTGATGGCTATTTTTTATGATGATTAGAATTCTATCATCATCATTGAAATGATTGATAAGTTTGTTTATTTTTGCAATAGGTGATAAGTATTAATTGCTTCTCTTAACTATGAAAATATAAAAAAGATAAGTTTTATTTTTTCTTGAATGCATGCAATATTTTAAAAATACCATTTCACCCCCACTCCTAGTGTGCCTTATACTAGTTCATTGAGGTCTTACAAACTCCTCAAACTTTTAAGTTGCAACAGAGTGGTACCGAAAAGAGTATTTTAGAAAATCTATAGGAAAATGATCAATAGGACATTTCAAAAATAAGAACACCGTAGAAGGTTACTTTATTACTCGTCCACCATTGTTTGAAAATATTCTCTTTGATTATTGGAAAATCCACATGTCTACATTTTTCAATCTATTGATTTAGGATGTGGCATTTGATTCAATCTTGATATTTTATACCATCACATATTATTAATGGTGTAAAAAGTCACATTCCTTATATTGAATGGAGTAACAAAAAAAGATAATTTATTAAGTTAAATGCTAAATGTATAAATTATTTTTTTTATGCTTTGAAATCTGAGGACTATATGTTGAAAGTTTGAAAAGGTTGTTAAATCTCTAAGAACTAGTCAAGGCTAACCATGAGGGGTGTGAATTTATAATTTTAAAAACTTCTTTAAGCAAAAAAGAAAATTCTCCATTTTAATGTTTTTTTAAAATATCTGAAAATATCAAGTTTATCACTTGATGTGAAAGCAGATATATTTCACAATAACAAAATAAATCAGAGTTTTCAACCACATAATAAATCAAAGAGAAGTGCGGAAATTAAAACGCATAAAGGTAAAATAACGAACACATCATATTTTTTAGTGGTTAGGTCAAATATGACCTACGTCCACTCCTCAAAACCCTATGTTCTAAATATTTCTATAAAAGTAGTGTCTCCCTTTTTTCTCCCTCAGCAAGGTGGAGAAGCCCTTACAAAATCATTTTTACCTTCTCAATGTGGAGTAGAACCAAAAGTTCCACACCCTCCAGGTGATAATACAAACATTGAATCTTTTACACCCTCCTAGTGAAAGCAGAGAACCACAAATTCTTCTTCTCCCTCCTTTAGATGTTAAGGAACCATGGACCTAGTGCTATAAAAAGTCATTTTGGAGCCTCCAAAGGATCAAGGCAAAACGTTGTAGAAGAACCTTGCTTGGAGTAACTTTGTGAAGATCTCAAAAAAAACCCCTCATAAGAACTCTATCTCTCTCTCACTCTCTTCTCTCCCAAAGCTCTCCTCAACTTTCTCTAAGCTCCCTTTAAAGAATCTTGGCAGCAAATTATTATTTTTAACAAAATAATTAGATAAGCTTAAATAGTGGTCTTCAAGAAACCCTTATTTTCAAGCGAGCCATCTTCTATTTGTAATGTAAGATAGAAACTTTGTGTAGTATGATCAATATAAAACTAGACTAATCCAGTATCATATGAAAAGGTATTCAGATGAACTATTCAAAGCTCATAACACTTTGTACTATAATATTCTAAGATCATTTAATACAAAATGTAGAAATTCCTTCGATTCATTTTAGATGACTTCTAGGATGTCCAATTTTGTACTATGTCGATTGTCTAGCACTATGGATATCATACAATATGATCAGTACACAAATCATGGCTTTCATTTGATATGACCTCTGGGATGATCAAATTTGTACTTGATCGATCATATTATATGAACATTATTATACAATATGATCAGTTGATCATAATTTCTCATTATTTGATTTCCTAATTTTTAGGGTTAAATTAAGCAAGATATTAATATTGTCATACATTATGATTGTGGTTGTATAGTACGATCAGCATAAAAATAGTTTCTTCCCAAACTCTCTAGTGACTAGGGTTTTTCAAAATAAACTTAATCGTATTATATGATTTAAAATTGTATAGTACAATAAATATAGAAAAAAATCTAATATGACATTTTTATCTACCGTGCATATGTGTGCATGGTTACTCAGTAATAGTATCCACCATATTATATGATTTGACTCAAGAAAGGTAAAATATATATAAATGAATGAAAATACAAACTTTAATCCTATTCTACCCAATTTTGAGCTGATCAAAGTTGCAAGTGAATGATGGACGCATTCCCAAAAATGTTAATATGCACATATAAATAATAGTACCAAATAATATGTCATGAGAAACAAAATATTCAAAACAATAATGTTTGCTTTCATCAAAATCATAAGATAAGATCTTGATATGCAACATATGTGAGTATCTACCTATACTACAGGGAAAGAAATATGGGAAATTTTGTGCATTACATATGAGCGAAGTAGTGAAGTAAAATAGTCTAGATTAGACATCATACAGAATAATTATGAACTATTTTGCATGAAAACTAATGAGTTAATATCAGAAAAGTACACTATGTTCATGTAAATAGTGACATCACTACATGCATTGGATAAAGAACTCTCTAATTCTTAAAACATAATAAATTTTTATTTTGCCTACCTAGTGCGAATGATGCTAAAGTTAATGCAATCTTAGAATCAAAAGATTCTTTTGATAATCTATTTGAGTCACACAATGCCTACAAGCAAGGCATGAGTTAAAGACTAATAATTGCAGGTGGTAAGAAGATGAACAAGATTATGGCTCTAAAAGAAAACTACTAGGATAGTGACAACTCTATAATTGAGGATGAAGACAACACTATATTGATGAACCAATAATTTAAGAGTTTCTTAAAGAGGATGAAAAAGTGTCATTAATAATAATGGAATCAAGGTAAAAGCAACAAAAAATTTAAAGCATCATCTGACAAAATGTTCTTTGAATGAAGGAAACTAGGTCATCTACGAATAGACTGCCCCACCCTAAAAACTCACCCAGTCAAGGAGAAGGGTGAAGAAAAAGGAAAATTTAGGAACTGGAAGCACAAGATAGAGATGGAATTTTAGGCTGACTTTGCCTCATAATTATCTAAACAAGAAGCATAGGAGGATGTAACAAACATGTGCCTTATGCTAGTGATAATCTTGATCCATCATATGAAGATGAGGTATGTCAGTTTTCCTATAATGAATTATTTATTATTTCAGAGAAAATTTATGATTCGTATAGGAAACTGAAAAAGATGTATGCTATAAATACTAAATTTTCTAATCTAAAAAAAGAGAACATTAGTCTGATAACTAAGCATTTTACTTTAGATAGTCATCATATGGCTTTACTTGATGAATATGTTGCATTAAATAAAAATCATACTTATGCATATAATTCTTTGAAAGTAACACATATCAAATTAAAAAACTTATTTATTGAATTAGAAACACTTGCAAGTATTTTAGATAGTGGTAAGGATGCATTGAAATTTGAAGTATCGCATCTTGAAAGTGAAAAAGTAAATGTACTTCAAAATAATAAACCATCACCCAGTATTGCATAGTGGCATAACTCATCCCCATAGCATGCATCATATAACCCTAGGAATAGGTACCATAACATGCATAGATTTATGAATCATTTTCCTAGTATTAGGTGTTACTCTTGTGGCATGCTAAGTCACCTAACCCACATAAGCACTATCCACCATAGGACACATCTACTGTGGAGACCAAAACTACTTTACTGTGGAGACCAAAACTACTTGCATCATAGCATAGCATGCAAATATCTCATTCATCAATGCATAAGGTGGAACCCAATCTCACTTAGGTTCCCAAATCTAAAGCTTGATTGATTTTGTAGGAGTGCTCTCATAAAACACCTAGTGAGACCATGTGATACCCAGATAATGGATGCTCAAAGCACATAAATATAGATTTTAACTAGTTCATCTAGCTGGAGACCGGGCTAGGAGGCAAGGTAACAATTGGGGACAAGAGCACTAGGAATGTGGTTGGCTTAGGTATAATTTGCAATTCAAAATTTTTTATTGAAAATGTTTTATTGGTTGATGGTTTGAAGCATAACTTACTGAGTATTAGTGAATTTTGTGACAAGGGTTTTATTTAAAATTCTTATCGGCAAAATGCATGATTAACTTTAATGGCAAACTAGGCAAGGACTAGATGTTGTTGGAACAAAGTGGGTTTTCAAAAATAAAATGAATGCCTGTGGTGTATTGGTGAGAAAGAAGGCTAAATTAGTATTTAAGGGCTATAATTAGATTAAATAAATATAGTTTGAGGAATCCTTTGCCACTGTGGTTATATTATAGGCCATTAGGGTGCTACTTTCCTTTAGCTGCCAATATCAAATGGATGCTAAGAGTTCCTTTCTAAATAGGGTAATTAAAAAAGATGTATATGTCGAGCAACACCCTATTTTTAAAAATTCTCAATTTAACAATCATGTGTTAAAGTTAAAAATTGCATCATATAGACTAATATAAGCACCTAGAGCCTCATACTAAAGGGTAAACACATTTCTCTTAGATAGAGTTTTTGTTAAGATTAGTGTAGATACAAACCTATTTCTTAAGAAAGTAGGATAAAATTTATTCATTGTTCAGATTTATGTTGATGATAAATTTTTTGGATCCACAGATAAAAATCTATGTATTGCTTTTTCAAAAATAATGAGTAAAGAGTTTTAAATGAGCATGATAGGAGAGCTAAACTATTTTCTTTGATTTAGTGCAAAGCAGAGGGATGATGGAACCTTCCTAAGTCAATCAAAATATATTAAGGCTATCATTAAGAAATGTGAAAGGGATAATGTTAAGGCAATGAATACTTATATGAGCTCAAGTATTCTATTAGACAATGATCTAAATGAAAAATTAGTTGATTAAAAGAAATATAGAGAGAAATTAAATCACTTTTCTATTTGACTGCTAGTAGGACTAATATAATGTTTATTGTATGTATCTGTGTTAGATTTTAGGCTGATCTAATAGAATCTCATCTGACAGCTTTTATGAGAATTCTTAGACATTTCCTAGGAACCCAAAACTTAGGAATCTAGTATCCTAGACATATTTCCTATTTTAAAATCATAAGATATTATGATTCAAACTTTGTAAGTTATAGATTTAATTGGAAAAGTACTTATGGAACTTACCAATTAATAGGATAATCCTTTGTCTCCGAGTCTAGTTTAAAATAGAACTCTATAGTACCACTGTTGAAGCATAATATATTGTTATAGGAAGATATGTTACTCAAGTCCTAAGGAAAAAGAAACAAATCCTAAATCTTAGAATACCTGTAGGCACCATTCCAATCATTTGTGATAATACTAATGTCATTTGAAATCCAAAAATCTAATTCAACACTCCAGCACAATGAATATAAACATTAGCCATCATTTTATAAGATATCATGAAGCTATGGGAGATATATAACTACATCATATAGCTACTGGAAACCAATTGGCATATATCTTAACTAAAACTCTAGCTTATGACACCGTTAGCACCTTGATGACTAGAAAAAGTTTTATAGACATTCATGCTTTATCAGGATGACTCCAAATATTTCTATCATTTGAAATCAACCAATTTCTTTGTGTGCTTCAAGTTAATGTCATTATAAATTTATGTGTTTATTTGATTATATTATTTTATTTCATTTTTTTATTTAGTAGATGCTCTCTGATCATCAAATAGTTTTTACTAAAAAGCCCTTTTAAAATTTAAAAATCAAGTTAATCTCATTATGAATTTTATTTTCCACCTCGTATTATATGATTCCAGGACTTTGTATTATACGATCTATACATCCTACATAAATCTCTGATCATAAATTAAATCAATGGCCTATATTAGTTAACATATTTGCTATCATACTTTATGACCACCTAATTGTACTCTATGATCTCATAATTGTATTATATGATACACGTGTTAAAGCCATTAGATGAATTCACTTCGATTGGTATGATACAAATTCCATTTCATACTATAAGAAAACTTGCTTGTATTGTATGATTTATTTAGTCAAACAACATATGAACGACTCCGCGGGATGAACAAAATCTCTTCAGATCATCCATTTTGATACTGATCGTACCACACAATTTGACCACCTTTTTTTGATAGGTCATTAAGATGATTTAACTTCTCTAATCATATTGGATGATCTCAAATAATACTATATAATTATCTAAAAATCTATAAAATGTAGGGATTTCCTTAATTTCAATCCACTTCACTCAAACTCATACCATCATAACCTTAAGATTCTTAAATGGCCGGTGGTAGCAAATGAGGTCGTATGACCCAAGGAGGCTCTTCCTCTTGTCTCCTAAAAAATGATTATTTTCATATCAATGTAGTAGAATCTTTCTAATATATATTCAAGGAGGCTCACATCACCCCATTCACAATGCTCAATCAATGTGTCCTAAACTTTAAGATGATGAAACTCTTTTCTTTCACAATTCTTCAATTTCTTCTCAATCTAGTGTTTCATTTTAATTTTAAAGTCTCTACAAATCTTTATCCAACCATAGTATTCATGTTGAGGCCTATACCATTAGTTATTATGTGTATCAATTTTATATAAAAATCAATAAGGAGGATATATGGGAGTATATCTACCTTTGTAATAAAGGACCCCATTCATAATCCATGGCCTCTAGAACTGACTTTGATTGGAATGTTGTAAAATTAACCATTCATAATATGGCTCTAAAACAACATCAACCCTTAGTCTACTCTCTCAATCAAAATGCATGAATTATCCAGCATGTTCTTCGAACCTCAATCATACCAAAAATTGGAGATCGGGTCAATATTATCCCACTTCATTTCCTAATCACCTACTTCATAATATACTATACTCAATTTGATGAAGCTCAATTGATCATGGACAATATCCAAAACCTAACTCTAATTTGACTTCCCTCGACTAGGTAAAAGTAAAATGTCACCCCTAGGTTGCCTCATTTGTTATATCCTTAAAAAGAAATATGACCTTACCTAGCATGTACCTCCCAACAATGTTCCCATATTCTATATTGATTCTTTCTTCCAAATTATCTTTCACCACCAAATAGGGTACGAGGATGAGGAAACTAATTTTAATGAAGAAAGGTGAGCTATAGTTGTACCTTCACCTGCACAAGAACCAGCATCAGAATTAGTTCCACCACCTGCACAAACCTACCATACTTACCCTCATGAAGAAATAATCCAAGGACACAAAACATTAGAAGCCCCACTCAACAACAACTACCACCACCACCACCTGTTCAGGGGTTTTTTTACTTTTAATTTATGTATGTTTTTCTTATATATATATATAGTTCTTCTTTTATAGATCCTCCATTTTGGAGG
>NW_021318942.1:73844-93557 GCF_001605985.2 Dendrobium catenatum
CTTTTAAATTTATATATATATATATATATATTAAATTTTTTCAAAATTAAAAATTCCAAATTTAAAATTTTTTATCATACCCCTATTTTAAAATTAATAACCTAGTGAGGGGAAGATTAGGAGAATGAAAAATTAATTTTCTCTTCAACCAAACATGTTTTTCAACATAAAAAAGGGGAAGATTATTACAATCCAAGATTTCTAGCATGAATTTTTATCATAACAAATATTATTATTTGAGTTTTTTATTTCTCAAAACAAATATATTGGATTTTGTTTTTGTCTATGCACACTAGCATTTCAGGAAAACACACACTACTCAAGATTGCAAGATTTAAGTTTGGGTAGAATAGGATGTCAATCAAAAGCATTTGTAATTTTAACTTTCATATATTTTTTATTAGACAAGTCTGTCCATGCAAATGTGTATGTTAAGTTGGTGGCAACCATGCACACACACTAGGGGAGTGAAACATTTTTGAAATAATTTTTTTAAAGAACTAATATTATATAATTTATGATCGTATTATATGATATGTTATCTAAAAAACAAGTATAACAGCTAATTAAATAATTAATTTTTTTGAATTGATTTTACTTTGTGATATATATCATATTGTATGATTTGGCTCGATCTGTGAATACTAGCTGCCAGATAAATTAAGGACGAATGTTTAAAAGTGAATTTTTAATTATTCATATTATATGATCTTAATTGTATTGTATGACATTTGAAGTCATAATTAAATCATCCCCAATGATTAGTCAATCAAATTAAGCTTTAATAAATATATTTGATTATACTTAAAAAAAATTATCATACAGTATGATTGATAGAAACAAAATATTGTAGTCCTAAACATCTTAATAGATGAAACTTTGAATTTTAAACTAATCATTTATTATAATATTTACATCATAATATATGAACTACTGGAAATACATTGACCGTAGTGTTTGATAAGAACAGTATGGGACAATTCACAGAGAGGATTTTCAATCATCATTGATATCATCTTGTATGATTAGAGAGAAATTAAATCAACTGTATTATACAACTTCACGATCATACTGTATGATATGTTCTCAAAATATGAATTGTTACAATGTACCTAATGATTCTACTTTTTTAATTGATCGTAATGTATGAACCAAGATCATACTGTACGATTAAAGATGGCTAAATTAAAAAATAAAATTTCTTAAAACCTAATACTTAAAAAATCTCTTAGAGACTTTTTAATAGAGAGACTTTGGTTGTCGAGGAAACTCTGAAGGAGATCATTCTTGAGAGTTTTGGGGTTTCAAGGAGGAATAAGGTAAAGTTATGTATGGGGGAGGAGTGTAAGGGGCTTCATATGGTCATTCCATGTAAGCTTGCACCTAGCTTCCTCCTATGGCCTTGGAGAGTTCTTATAAATTTTCTAGGGAGAGAATCTTTAAAGTCAAGAGTTTAGAGTTCTCTGTCTTCTCAAGTAGGGAGAAAAATGATTGGAGTTATATTCCATCACCAGGATGGTGAAAAATGACTTTGGGTTCTCTTCCTTCTACATGAGGGAGAAAAAGTATTAAGGTTATCTACCTTCTCTAGGAGGAAAAAAAAAAAGAATTTTTGTTCTCTTCCATCACAAGGAGGGTAAAGAAGTATTTCGGGTTCTCTTCCTTCTCCAAGAGGGGGAAAATTGAAGGTTCTCTGCCTTCTTCAGGAGGAAGAAAAAGGATTAAAGGTTCACTTTCAACACCATGAGGGTTACAAAGCTTTTAATTTTTCATTGCACCAAGTTGGTGGAAGTGATTTATGTAAGGGCTTTTCTACCATACTGTGGGTACAAAATGAGAGACAATATAGTGATAGTGCAATATTTGGAGAGGAGGGCTTTGAGGAGTGGACGTAGTTCATATTGCGAATATATTTTCAAAGAATATGATTTTGATGATAGCAAACGCTTCTATTTATCATTGACTGTCTTTCCTTCTAACATTTTAGGTCCACAAATTCAAACTATAATTTGAACCAGCTCAAGATTGGGTAGAGTAGGTTTGAGTAAGTTTGCAAACCTTTTCCCTTTCTTGAGTATAATATAAACGGAGTGGTTCATGATGCTAAGTAACCTTGCACACACACACACTTGCAGGAATTTTTTTCTATCTGATTTACAGTTCTCTAGTTTTTCTCACATCATCCAAAATAATTCAAAATCCTCATGGACGATCAGCTAAAAATAGAACCCCTAGGGCATCCTGGTTAAAGCAACCGTCATTAAGCACATTGTACTAGATGATCTTTTTATTGGCTGGGACGATAGGCTCAAATTAGAAAGAATTAGCTGCCAGATCTATTTAGGTTTTTTTTTTTGACATCATCCAGGACATTGTCTTTGATGTTATAACACAATTATGCTTAAATTAATCTAGTAATTAAGAAAATCAATTAAGGCTAGATTGCTCAAACAATTTATCTTGGATGATCGCAGGATCAGCCAGGATGATGAGTTCAAAAAACCTTAGTTGTTCGTGGATGATCAACATCAGCCAGCTGCCATTCAGGGCGATGCTCTAGTTGATTTTCCTGAAATTTGAACTAATCGTCCGGGATGATCGTGAGTTTGGCACGGACGATCAAGCTATTTTTCCATCATCTATTTATCCATACAGAGCGATGAGCTGGATGATATTCGAAGATTTGAACTAATCATACAAGATGATATATTATCATCTTGGATGATATGAACAATTTCCTTTTAATCTTCAAGACTTTCCTGAATCGTCCTGATTGAATTGAGCTGATTTTGTACTGATCATACAAGACGATGGACTGATCGTCTTAGATGATAAAGTCGGTAAGTTACAATTAATGAGCTATTTTGAAGCTCTTCTATTTAAATAAACTTGTTCTACCCTTTAAAACATCTTTTGCTATTTTTTTGACATGAGAGAGAGACAAGAGGAGAGGGAGAGCAAGGGAGAGAGAGAGAGAGAGGATCTTATAAGGGGGAGTTTGTGAGGGGGTTCACAAAAGTTGCTCCAAGCAAGGATTCATTATCTTATTCTCCAATCATCTTCCTTAGTTCCTTGGGGTTTCTAGAGAGGTAAACTTCAACATTTGATCAAGGTTCTCTACCTGCTTCAGGAGGAAGCAAAAGGAGTTGGGTTTGCCTGCTTCTAAAGGAAGCAAAATGAGTTGGGTTCTCTGCCTCACCTGGGTTGGTGGAAAGGAGGCTTGTAAAGGATTCTCCACCTTGCTATGGTGAATAAGGAGAGACACTGAGTTTATTTCAATACTCACAGGGTGCCTCGGGGAGTGGACGTAGGTTGTGTTGACCAAACAACTATAAATTTTTATGTTCTTTATTACTGCTTTCGTATTTAATTTCTACACTTTAAATTCTATGGTGAATCTTGTTTTTTGTTTTAATATTGTATTTTGATCAAAAGATTTTTTAAAATACAAATTCCCCCCCCCCCCCTCCTTGGTTAGCCTTGGGACTACTTCAGGGCTTAACATCCCTAACAAACTTTCAAGTAGTATTAGAGCGGGATTCATAAAATCTATTTTTTAAAAACTTTTGAATTTTGATCAATGGCTAACTTTGGTAATCATAATATAATGGAAGGATATTCTATTATATGACCACCTTTGTTTGATAATATTCCTTTTGATTTTTGAAAAACTCGCATGTCTAAATTTTTACAATCGCTTGATATTCGTATATGGATGCTTGTTAAAGAAGGTTATACATCACCTTCTTATGAAGATAATGGAATTAAAACTGAAGTTCCTTTTTCTAAATAGAATTTTGATGAAAGAGATTTAGCACAACTTGTGCAAAATAGTTGAACTATTTTTTCTTTTCTTTGAAATCTGAAGATTATATGTGTGTTTAAACTTGTGTGACTGGTAAACAAATTTGGGATATATTGTGTGTAATTTATGAAGGAACTAATGAAGTTAAACAATCTAGGTTGAATATTTTGTTGCATGACTATGAGCTTTTTTGTTTAAAACCTTTTGATTCAATTTCTAACATGTATATAAGGTTTACTCAAATTGTCACCTCATTGCATGCTTTATGAAGAGAGCTAACTAATTATGAAAGAGTCAATAAAATTTTGAGATGCTTGCCTTCTTCTTTTGATACAAAGATCACCGTAATTATTGATTCTAAAGATTTAAATACTTATTCTGTTGATAATTTACTTGGATCAATATTGCTTACAAGCAAGGGATGAATCAAAGAAAGCTTGATGTAGGTGAGAAAAAGAAGGATAAAACTATGACACTAATGACCAACAATGCTTAATGTTATGCTTCTCGTTTGATGACTAACATTTTACTCCATAAAGCATTACAAATGTCTATTGAGAGAATCAAGATAATATTTCTAGATTTTTCGTTGGATAGACTGCTAGAAATTTGCACCATAAAGCATTCTAGATCAACTTCATCTCTAGCCTTCTTAACAAGAAGAATATGATCAACAAAATGTACACCATGGTATAATGACTTGCACCAAGAACATCTATGACCAAATAAAAACTAAATGGGCTACATACAGTGGATTTCCAGCAACTTAGCGAGGAACATTTGCGATGGAGGAAATTGACAAAGGTAAACGTCGGCGATGGAGGAGAACGTCAATGATGGAGGTGGCGTTCAACAACATAGGCGAACATCGGCAACGGAGATAAGTAACTGAGAGAGAACGAGTAGGAGTGAAATCATAAAAACACGATCGCGAAACGAGAAATAGGGCTCTTTCCAGTGGTATTTTCCGGCTCCTTTTCCGATGGTGTTTTTTTGTGTGCAATTTTTGTCCATAATATACGTTAGGTTTAAGCAAGCTGGCGATATTTCTACCGGAAATTCCACTTGTCATTTTCGGCATGTTTTGCACCAGAAGTAACCTCTATCTTTACAAAGACCAATGGTTTTTCCGCCTGTTGTTTTTCAGCGGTCAATCCGCCAAAAAATCCAGCATTAAGTTACGGTGGAATATCCACTGGTTAAACTATCGCTTCTATTGACGGATGAAATTTCATCGGCAAACAAAGATTTTCTTGTAATGCTAGTTACATCCTTCTCTGCCTCCCAAGGCCTTTTCTCTGACATCCATCTATACATTCACTTAAATCATTGTCACATAAGCTACTTTATATTTTTTATTAAACATTTTTTATAAAAGATTTAATACTAAATAGTAGCAACAATAATAATATAAACGAAGTAAAGTATAGAGTACTTACAATGCTTTAGTAAACCAAATATTATTCAACTTCAAAACTAGTAATACAAACTGATACCCTTCTCTTCAGTTTACACATATTTATATAGGAGAATTTCTTAGAAGAGAAGCAAATTCGTACATAGACAAACTAGTACAATAATTAAAATAAAAGCTATATTCTTTCTCCATTAAGGGGTAGTGGAAGACTGATGTCCCACGTTGGAGAATATGCCACGAAATAAAGACTCTATTATTGATTCCATTAAGAGGCTTTATTCTAAAAAGTCATCTGGGTCTTCGGTTAAAGGAGCTTTGCCATGACAGTGACTGGGTCCTGCTTCTTCATGCTTATCCCATGTGTCAGGAATTGTGTCGTTCGAATGTTGGGACGTCATATCTTCATCATCAGGAAATAGTTAATTCATCTGGTCCCAATAAGCCTTTTGTAACCTTACCTTAATTTGGTGTGGAGACTCATGAGGGTATCTTTGTTTAAGGGTTTTTTGCAATTTTTTTAAAGAGAATTCTGCATTCATAGGTTGTCGTTGATTTTTAATAAGGTTATTTTGAATAACCTTATCAATTTGTTTCTTTTTATCGTCAACGATAATGGCAGACCACCATTTTACTGAAAAATTACGCATAAGATTTTTTAGATTTAGCAAATCGATATTTATTTCAATGTTCCAGGACCAAATCAAAGGAATTTGATCTTGTGCAAAAAAGTGGAATTCACCCATTCCATCAATAAAATCTTCGGTTTTAATGATTTGAAGATGAGGAGAAGAATCTAGCCAATAGTTATAACGTTGTTGTAATTCGGGTGGAAGAATAGAGATAATGGCTCCTTTAGTTTCCCACCATTTATAAAACCATAAAGGAATTGGATTTTCAAGGATCTCATGATTGAGGATGAACATCCATGAATGAGAATGAGTGGGATTTAGAACATAAAAAGCTTTGTGTATAGCTTGCACATAGGTCCAATAATTGAAAGAGCATGTTTTTAAATTTCCATCAGGGAGTGAAATATCAAATTTTTGAATTTGAAATGGAGTGATTCCCCAATCTTTTGGGTGAATTAGGTGAGGATATTTGCTCGGCTGTAGGTAATATTGCGTTTATCATCATAGTGTTGTTTAACTTCGATGCATTGAAGGTAAATAAGGATAGATTCATATGTTTCTCTATCATAATTAGAGTCTTGGAGAAGGGGATTGGTGTTTAGATATTTTTTAAAGATAATCCATGGTGAAGTTATGTCATTATCTTCACTATATAGATATAATAAATGTTCAACACTCAGTTTGAGTATTGGTTCGAACATATCTGAAGTTTGCTGAGTAGTTGATTGAGTTTTCTCTGGAATTTTCTCTGATTGTTTCTCTAACTGTGTAGGCTCTGATACCAAATTGCGGAAAATAGTAGAAAAATAGTAGCAACAATAAAAATATAAACGAAGTAAAGTATAGAGAACTTACAATGCTTTAGCAAACCAAATATTATTCAACTTCAAAACTAGTAATACAAACTGATACCCTTCTCTTCAGTTTACACATATTTATATAGGAGAATTTCTTAGAAGAGAAGCAAACTCGTATTTAGACAACCTTGATAAAAAACTAGATCTATTAAAGGATACAATAGAACAATCTAAAAATAGTGATAAAAGAATTGGTTCGTTTCACTTCAGGACTTTGGAATTCTACTCAAAAGAATTACTCTACTATCATTTCTATTCAAAGAAGTATTGAATTTGCTGATAAATTTCCTGATAAAATATTAGACAAAAAATAGCTCCAACGATTTCTTGGAGCCCTAAATTATATATATATATATGAAATAATAATAATAAATAAAAAATTAAAAACTAACTTGCATTATTTCAATCGTGTTCACTTTCCTTGACCTCTTAAAAACTATTACTATCTTACCAAGAGAAAATTTAATGTGTTTCAACTATTAAATTGTACATTAATTCAAAATGATTTGAGGTAGCTTGTTTTAATCTGTTGGTTAAAAATTTTAGCTACAAAAAAAAAATTTGAGTTCAGAATTTACGTATATGATATTTTTATGAATTTATCTTTAATTAATAAAATAGTCAAAATAAAACTAAAAATAGTTGAGAAACACATTCCTATTACTCCAGTGCCACCTTCACGAACCTACAGTATAAAAAGCATCATTGCTTGCATACGTCATTCTTGTTTAACATCGTTCTTATCTTAGTGAAAGAAGAAATTTGCTAGGAAATGAACAGAAAAAATGCTAATCGCAACAAAAAATATGCAATAAGAAGGCTGAGATTTTTAATGAAAATTTCAAATATCATAGAAAAAAATTATGTCAAAATGTTCTCATAAAATTTTTATGAAGATGATTTTTAAAATTACTAGATTTATTTGAGCTGTGTAATAAAATTCTTTATACATTTTACATTTCAAAACAAATCCATTCATCCTGATCAAAATTCACTGATGATATCCTGAGTTAATTTTTTTCCAATACCAAATGGGTAAGAGGCCTGGCCAGCAATATTTTCAAAATCCGGCATAGCTGCCTACACCAGAAAATACCGAAGTTCTTTAATGTAATTCGACATTGTTTATGAAAGTAGGGAACAAGCAGGTTCAATAATTTTATATTTAATCCATACTGTCCTTTTTAACAATTGCTGTCTTTCACTCAGCAAAATTAGAATTAATAAACAGAAAAAGTTTCACAGGTAAGGAAAAAAACTCATATTAAAATGATTTTTTTTTTCGTTTTCCTTCCCAAAATCAAAATTAATAAAATAAAAAACCATAGCTAAGGGAAAATTGTTATAGATCTATCCCTGTATAGGGTTATTTGTACGCCTCAATCAAGAAGAATGGGTCTTACATTTTGATCAGCTATAAATACAAGAATAAGGCTTCATTTGGGGCGGCTTTCTTGTTGCTTCTTAAAGTAGCTTTCTAGTACAATTTTTTTTATTTTTATACTAAAAAGTTTCTTTAAGAAGCAATAAAAAAGTCATCACAAACAAAGCCTAAATAAAATCCTTTATGAATGCTTTTAAGGAATGAAACATAATTCATTTAATTAATTGAACAAACATTTAAAGATAGAACGAAAAAACACACTTAAAGAAAAAAAAACAGATTTCTCAACACAAAATGAAAAGCCTTTGAACAATCACCGGACGATTAAAAATACAAATGAAAGTTTTTCAACAACCTCAAAATTTACATACGCAAAAGACAAATGGCATAAGTTACATCTGCCAATACAAAAATAATATAAGTTCATCTGCCAAAGAATTTTATCATAGTGGAAGAAATATATTGAACAAATCTTTTGGACGAAGCCTCTTATCTCAGGGAAAAATAAGTGATTTTAGTGTTATAAAAGTATCTCATTTTGTCACTAGGCCTTAGGATCTCCAAGCTCGACATCCTTTGTAGATGAATTTTCAATTCCCTCTCTCAAAAGACGGATCTCCTCCTCAGTTAGGCTTGTTTTGGACAATGAAATCCTAGCTTGTGCCTTCTTCTCTAACTCAACTGCCCAGCTATAGACGATCATGCCAATGATCGCAAGAACCATCCCCAATATGTTTTTAAGGCTCAGTTGTGAATCAAATAGTAACCACCCAAGAGTAAGCACACAAACTGTTTTCATATGGCCCAAAACCTGGAATGATACAGCCGAGAAACGGCCTATGCAGAGGTATTGACTAATGTTACAGAAGACAGCAAGAGTACATGAGAGAAGAATGAAGAACTGCGAATTGAAAATGTGGTTAACATTATGTTTGTTACATTCAAACAGGAGCATAGATATGAGATGTTACTAATGAAGTGAAGAACTTACAAGAGAGACTGAAGACAACTTGTAGTTGAGAATGAATTTACCATTAAGATAATAATCAATGAACGGACCAAGAATTACAAGAGAAAGAGCTTGTATTGGAGCTGTTTTGCTCAGAAGTTCAAATGATCCAATAGAATATTTTTTCTGTAAAGAGCCAATCGACTGCAAAATGAAAGAACAAATTAATGACTAGCAACCTTGTAACACAAGAAAGACAAGATAATCTCGATAATGATGTATGATTCTCAAGAAACAGTTAAGTAAATTATGTCTGCAAGGCGTGTTAATAAAAACAAAAAAATATATCTTTAATTTCTTACAGTTTCATCACAAGAACAAACAACAACATCAAATATTTATCTCACTACATGGGGTCGGCTACAAGAATCATTTTTCTCCATTATGTCATGTTACGAGTCAAATATTCATTTAGATCTAATAAACAAAGGTCATTTCTAATATTTTTTAAAGAAGTCTTTTTAGATCTACCTCTGTCTTTCTTAACATAAGCCAAATCTAATACATCTACTCTCCAAAACGGGTCATCGGAAGGCCGCCGTTTTAAGTAACGAAACCATCTAAGACTACTCTCTAATCTTATCTTCCATTGGAGCTACTCCAACCTTTAACGTATATGCTCATTTTGTATCCTGTCTCTAAGAGTAAAGCCACTCATCCACCTGAGCATCCTCATCCCTACAACACTCAACTTAATATTGTGTTTCTTTTTTAATGGCCAACAATTTGCACCATAAAGCATTGCAGGTCTCAACATCTTATAGAATTTTCTCCTAAGTTTCAGGGGGGCTTTTCTATCACACAATAACCCCGATAAATTCCTCCACTTCAGCCATTCAACTTGAATTATACTAATAATATCCATATCTATTTCACCATCACTCATAATAATAGACCCAAGATATTTAAAACGTGTATTCTTATTAATGGTTTAATCACTCAATCGCAATACCCCCACTAGATTTATCATTACTGAAATTACACTCCATATATTCAGCTTCGAATCTACCCAAATGAAAACCTTTAGACTGTATGGTTGACCTCCATAATCTAAGTTTACATTCAACTCCCTCACTAATCTTATCAATAAGAAGAATAACATCAGCAAAAAGCATAAACTAGGGTACAACCTCTTACAAATGTCTAGTGAGAACATTCATGACCAAAGCAAAAAGATATAGGCTTAAGCTGATTTTTTATGTAATCCAACTGAAATAGGAAAATACTTGGTCAAATCACCTTGTGCTTGAACACAAGTAACAACTCCTGCATATATATCCTTAATGACTTGAATATAAGCATTATTAATCCCTTTCTTTTCTAGAACTCTCCATGGCACATTTCTTGGAACTTTATCATATGTATTCTCTAAATCAATAGATATCATATGTAGATCCTCCTAATTCTCTCTATACTTCTCCATCAAATCTCTTAATAAATGCATAGCTTCCATGGCATACCTATCCAATCCAAATTGATTTTGAGAAACGTAAGTTTCACGTCCTAACATATTCTCCATAACTCTCTCCCATAGTTTTAAAGTATAACACATAAACTTAATTTTTCTATCATTCAAATAATCTTTTACATCATCTTTATTCTTAAAAATTAAAACCAATGCACTCATTCTCCACACATCTGGCATCTTTTAGTCATCAAAATAATGTTAAAAAGTTTAGTAAGCCATGAAATTCCTTCATTTCCTAAACATTTCCACACTGGGAATATCATCAGGTCCAACAACTTTCCACATTTATTTTTTTTTAAGTCTCTCTAACTTCGGTTTAACTAATATGCTGATAAAATTAAAAATCTTTATTTTCATTTAGGGTGCTAAGGTCACTAAAGTCAATCTTCTTCTCACAATCTTCATTAATAAGTTTAACAAAATATCTCATTCACCTTTATTGAATATCCTCTTCTAATAAAAGCACTTTTTTATCTTCATCATTAATTCACTTTACTTGGAACTAATATATATATATATATATATATATATATATATATATATCGTCCGTCTAAGTATTTAATCTATTATATAAATCATTAAAAGCTAAAATCTATGCTTCACATATTGCTTTGCTAGACTCCTTATGCCCTCTTTAAATATTTCTCAATTATCAGAGTTTTTACATCTAAACAAATGTTTATATCAAATTTTCTTGTTTTTGAAATTTTCTTGCACATTTTGATTCCACCACTAACTATTTTTTACTATTATGAGATTTTTTCTTTGATACTTCAAATACATCCTTTGCAACATTATTACTATCACTAGCTACTTTTTCTCACATAACATTAGCTTCCTAATGCATAGATAAAATATTAAGATCTAAAATTTTATTCTAAAAAATATTTTAGTTAATATTCTTTCAATATCCCATTTAATCCAAAAACAACATTTTACTTTATTTTTTTATATTCTATCTTTTCATCTTAAAGTCCAAAACTAATAAGCAATGTTGAGTACAAAAATATTCATTCGGAATAACTATACAATGTTTGTAATCTGAACAATTTATTCTTCTTATAAGAAAATAATCAATATTATTTAATGCTAGTTATTTGGTTATGAGGGTTATTGGTGTTTTATTTATACGTTGTAGTTTTCTTCCTAAGAGCTTGCTAGCGGCATCTAGGTTGATTAGGAAAGTCGAATAATATATCACTTGTATCTTTCATTATTGCTAAAGTATTAATAAAAAAAATCAGCCACTATCTTTGATTTCTTGCACTTCTTATTGTTTATTGTGTTGTTTTCAATTCCAAATCGTATCAAATTGATATCAGAGCAATTGTTTGGGACCTATGGAAGAAAAAACGGTCGATGTGTTGAAAGGCAAAGTGGAGCAAATCAAATCCTGGTTGGTGGAGAAGTTCTCAACCATCGAAGAATGGCTTTCATCCATGGAAGAAAGGCTCTCATAGATATACAACCGCTTTAAAAACTTGGAAGATATGAAGAATAAAATTATCAAGATATAGTCAAAAGCTTCACCGACGATTCGTAGGGCTGAAAAAAATCTAGAAGAGATGATGAGGAAGCTCATGGAGATGCGATCCAAAACCCCACTGATGGTTCCAATTGCTAACCCTAACTAAGATTAGACCAGGATTCTCTTGGCCGAATCTAAGGGAAAGGAGATCGGACGGAAAGGGTTCGACGAGGAGAGTTTCTTCCAATAAGTGTCACCTCTTAGGGCTCCGATAAAGGGTGGGGTGGATCAGGGTTTCCAAAAGGAGGGACAACAATGAGGGAATTATGTGGTGTAGGTGGTGGGTTAGCCGACCATTATGGGAGGCATTTCAAACAAAGAGACTGGGCGAGCGAAGATGGAGGGGGTCTAGCTGAACCATGGGATCAGGTTATGTAAGAACAAATGGAAGAAAGGTTGGAGTCCCACCCTCGATACATGGAGGAAACATGGAGGGATCATGACAACCACTACATTGGAGGAGGAAGAAGCTATTGGGGCGGTGACAGTCCTAGGATAAGGAAGTTGAGGATGTCAATATTTTAATGGGAGGATGTTAATGGGTGTATCGAGTGGAGATGTATTTTATGTTGAATGATTGAATGAACACTTGTATGGCTATGTATGGAGGGGAAGCCCTAGCTTGGTTCTAGTGGACGATAGTATGGAATGAGATAGTAGTAGTTTAATTACAATTAAGCAAACCACTCCCTTTTGGGATTGACATTCTTCTCGATCACTTTATTACTTAATTGACATATATACTTGCGTATCTAGTAGACTTTCATTAATTTTTATATCAAATAAAATCTAAGCATATTCATATTATATGTTAGCTCTGTGTAGCATACCGTTGACTGCATAGCCCTCATCAAGTTTTTGACATCGTTCCTTGAGAAGTAATGTACATATTGCAATTCTAAATTATATTATTGAACTAGATGCATATTTAGACCTACTTGTATGATATATCTTTTATTTTATTGTTTGATTAAAATTTTAAAAAAGACAGAAAAAGTATTTTGTTTATTAATTAATTTGTGATCTTTATTTTATTTTGTTAAATCATTGTTGCATGCTTAGTAGATCCAGTAAAGAGTCCTTATTTGATTCGGAGATAAAAATGACTCTTACAAAAATTTGAAAATATAAAAATATTTTAGAGATATCTGAACCAGTATAAGATCATGATCATTCTACACCTCTTAGAGAATATACTAACCCAGTAGTAGACGGAATCCACAAGAGTATCAAAAGACCTACTATTCATGCCAATAACTTTGAACTGAAACTTGCAATAATTTAAATGATTCAAAATTTTTAGTTTGGGGGAACACTTGCAGAGGATGACAACCTATACTTACCAAGCTTCTTAAAAATTTGTATAACGTTTAAGTATAATGGTGTCAATGACGATGCTATTAAACTTATATTATTTTTATTTTCTCTAAGGGATAAAGCTAAAATATGGTTGAATTAATTGCTCCAGTCTCTATAACCACTTGGAATGGGTTGGTACATAAATTCCTAGCTAAGTGTTTCCCACCTTAAAAAATTATCAAACTTAAGAATGATTTTACAATACATCTTTTGTCTAATTTGAAAAGGTATTAATTTATGAAAGTTAGGATAGATTTAAGAAAATGCTTAGGAAATGCCCTCATTATAGTTTACCCAATTGGTTGGTTATTTAAACTTTTTATAATAGATTGGTAGGATCCCTTAAGTTGATCATAGATGTAGCAGCTGAAGAATCTTTGATGTCTAATCCATTTAAGAAAGCATATGAATTAATTGAGAAAATGGCTAAAAGTAATTTTCATTGACCTAATGATAGAGTGAATCCTAATAGAGTAGCATGTGTATGAAATAAATGCATTATCTATTTTGACTGCTTAGGTAGCTGCAATTTCTAAGAATCTAGATACTATTTAAGTTAGAATTGGAACACATAGGCATAATACTTGCACCAATCCTATTGTAGATTATAATCACGTGAGTGCTATAACGCCCACCATTAGAGCGTCGTAGCATTGCTCCTGAGGCCTTGATCAAAAGAATCAGTTTGGGAATATAAAGGCACATTTGAAAGATATAGCAATGCAAATGAGAATTCAATGGCAGGATCTTAGCCCTTACAAAAAAAAGAAAATCAGATAGGGCAACTTGCTAGTTTGATCAATAATCAGAAATTGGAAGAACAATGCTTTAATATTCAGCTTAGGAGTAGAAATATTTAGGAGACATTTATAAGGATAAATGAATATAGGAGTAGAAATATTTAGGAGACATTTATAAGGATAAAGATCAACCTCAAAAGGATGGTGGTGTAGAAGAAACCGTAAAAGACGAATATCCTACCCAGCAATCTGAACCAATCCAAGAAACTAACAGACTCATTAGGAATATTGTAAAGAGACAACTATCACCTTTTCCCTAAAGGCAACCTTTAAAAAAAACTAAATAAGCATATCTCTTGGTTCCTAGAAGTATTTAAAAGTTAACCATCAATATACCCTTCTCAGAAGCCACAGAGAAGATGCCTTGCCTATGCTAAATTCATCAAGTGATTTTGAATAAGAAAAAGAAGTTAAAAGAGTTTGAAACTGTAGCTTTAGATGAGAACTGTAGTGCTCTTATTCAAAAGAATTTCTTTAATAATTGAAAGACGGGTAGCTTCACCATTCCTATGACAATAGGAAATAAATTGTGGTAGAGCTTTGATTTAGGATATAGCATAAATCTTATGTCCTTATCCACTTTCAAAACATTACATGTAGTACCACTGTTACCCTTCAGCTTGCTAATAAATCCTTCACTTATTCTTAAGAGGTTGGTTGAAGATATCCTTATAAAGTTAGATAAGTTTATTTTCCCTGTGAATTTTGTTGTCTTAGACATGGAAGCTGATAAGGAGATACCAATTATTTTGGAAAGACCTTTCTTATCAACAGGGAAAGCTATGATTGAAGTTCACAAAGGATAATTAACTATGAGAGTTCAAGATCAAAAAGTGACGTTTGATGTTCTTAAATCCATGAAATTCCCTCATGAAAAGAATAAAGGTTGTTTAAGGGTTGATCTGGGAAATGCTATAGTGGAGAGCTTTAAGGAAGAATTGTTAGGATAAACCTTTTTTGGAAGAAGATTTTGAGGAAAATTGTAAGGACTTAGGAGAATCTATTTAATTTACTGGAGCTATTGTTGAAATGTTTAGGGGAAAGTTTGAAACCTTAGATACTTCATTTGTAGGTAGAACCTTAAAACAATCTATAGAGGAATCCCCTATTTTAGAATTTAAGATTTTACTCAGCCATCATAAGTATGTATTTTTAGGAAGAGATTCAACTTTGCCTATGATAAATTCTGCAAGCTTGGAAAAAGAACAGGAAGGCATGTTGATTAAGATTTTAGGATATTATAAGAAAGCTTTTGGATGGTCTATTGATAATATCAAAGAAATTAGCCACATACTTTGTATGCATAGGGTTTTAATGGAGGTCACTCTATACCAAAAGGTGATCCTCAAAGAAGATTAAACTCATCTATGAAAGAGATTGTCAAAAAGGAGATACTTAACAAGTTAGATTCAAAAATTGTTTATCCCATTTAAAATAGTGCTTGGGTAAGTCCTATTCACTATGTACCTAAAAAGGGTGGTATGATTGTAGTATCCAATGAACTCAATGAGTTTATAACCACTAGGACAACCACTGGTTGGAGAATCTATATAAACTATAGGAAGCTTAAAAAAGCCACTATGAAAGATCAATTTTCCTTGCCTTTCCTTGATCAGATATTGGATAGGTTGGCAGGACATTCTTTTTATTACTTCCTAGATGGATATTAAAGATATCACCAAATTCCTATAGCGCTTGAGGACCTGGACAAAACTATCCTTACTAGTCCTTATCGGATTTTTGCCTTTAGAGAAAAGCTTTTTTGATCTTTGCAATGCCCCTATAACTTTTTAGAGATATGCAATGTCTATCTTGTCAGATTTAATTGAGCAAGCCGTTAAAATATTTACAAAAACTTTTTCTGTGTTTGGCACTACTTTTGATGAATAACTTTTCTATGTTTGGTACTACTTTTGATTATGTCTTAATCATTTAACATTTGTATTTAAAAGATCTGCATAAAGAAATTTAGTATTGAATCGAGGAAAGTATCAGTTTATGATAACTTAGGGTATTATCTTGGGGTATAAAATTTATAAGAATTAATGGAGGTTAAAATAAAAGAGCAAGTCATAGCGAAACAACCCCAACCCACTTCAGTTAAGGAAATAAAAAGCTTTCTTGGACATGTAGGGTTTTGTAGAGGATTTATAAAAGACTTCTCAAAAATCTCTAAACCAATCTAATTTGTAGGAAAAATATGTTCCCTTTATTTTTGATATTGTATGTCTTGAAGCATTTAAAACTTTGAAATGGCATTTGATTTCTACACCTATTATTAATTATCTTAATTGGTCCCTGCCTTTTATACTCATGCAATATGAGTGATTTTACTGTAGGTGTAATTCTTGGCCAAAAATGAGATAAGAAATTTCATGTTAACTTTTATGCTAGTAGGAGTGACAACCCCTATAATTGATGATCAGGTTGATCTTTTTTTTTTTTAAAATATTTTTCCTAGATTTGAAATGCCTAGAATTTTAATCAGTAATGGAGAAAATCATGTATATAATAAGAGAGTAGAAATATCATTAATAATATTCATTTATCATCATCGGGTTGCAACAGCTTATCATCCCTAAACTACTGGTCAAGCTGAAATTAGTAATAAGGAGATTAAAAGAATTTTGGAGAAAAAAGTCAGTGCTAATAGGTAAGATTGGGCTATTAAGTTAGATGATGCACTTTGGGCTATAGGATTTCTTTTAAGGCTCCTATTAGAATGTCCCAGTATTGGTTAGTATTTGAAAAAGCTTGCCACATTCCTATAGATTTAGAATATAAAACATTTTGAGCAGTGAAAGAATTAAATTTCAATCTTAATGGAGCGGAAGAAAAGAAATAAATACAGTTGAATGAATTAAAATAATTTAGAAATGAGTTTTATGAAAATGCTAAGATTTATAAAGACAAAGTCCAAGTGGTCCAGGCCATTCACTATTATAAAAATATTTCCCTATGGAGCTGTTGAAATTCAAGTTAAGAAAAGTTTACACATTCAGCTTAAGAAATATCACTAATTTGGTTCATCCTAAAAAAAATTGGCATAGTCTGGCAAAAGACTATAAACTTAATGCTGATGGGAGGCAACCAAATGATATTTCGTATTTTGAATTTCTTATGTGTTATGTTATTTTTATTTGGTCATAGTCTTTGTTTACATGTGTATACAATATGTTATTTTTGTTTCATTTATATTTAATTTAAATGCCCTTATACTTAACTGTTGAGTATTATTCTCTACGTAGCGGTTGTACTTTGCTTGCTTATTTAGTCAAAATAAAACTCATAATTAAAAAATATATAAAATTAAGATAATAATAAAACCCTAGATGATAATTTAAATAAATAATACATAATAATTCATAACTTGAAAAGCTTAATAATTAACTATATATATCCCTTAATATATTAACTTGTTTTGTGTTTAGAAATTGTACAATCATACACTGACAACTGAATTGAAGAATGAGTAATTAAATTTGGTGAAAAAGAAGTGGGTAGTTTAAATTAGGAAGATCATAGTAAACTTAAATATAAAATTAGTGATCTTATTAAACCTTATATTAATTCAATTAGGGTTGCAGAAGGATGAAAGTAAAATTGATATTAAAAATAATTAATTATATACTCCACAAATAAGGAAAAGTTAAAAATATGAAAAATTAAATTAAAAAGTTAAAAAAAGGAAAAAAAATAAGTACATTAAAAAATTAATATCACTTGAAACTTTAGTCCAAAAACATCATAATACTTAAATAAAATAACATAAGATAAAAGAACTAATACGGATGATTGAGCACTACTGAACTTAAGATTAACTACAAGCACAACTAACTCCTAAATAATATATTATTCATTTCTATAATCAAAAGTCCATCTTACACATACACTCATAGTAGATAGGATCAATGCAAGCAATAGCAAGGGTGACAGATTGGGATAATTATTATGACATTTCAAATTAGAATTATAACTTTCTTTATTCTAAATTACTAGAATATGATGTATTATCTTATATTTTACAAACAACAACAACAACATCAAACATTTATCCCACTACGTGGGGTCGGCTACATGAATCTTTTTTCTCCATTGTGTAATATTAAAAGTCAAATTCTCGTTTAAATCTAATAAAGATGACTCTCTCTAATCTTATCTTATACTGGAGCTACTCCAACCTTTTCACGTATATGCTCATTTTGTATCCTATCTCTAAGGGTAAAACCACTCATCCACCTGAGCATCCTCATCTCTGCCACACTTAACTTAGTATTATGCTTCTCTTTTAATGGCCAACATTCGGCACCATAAAGCATTGCAGGCCTCACAACCATCTTATAGAATTTTCCCTTAAAGAAATCTATCTCTTTCTCTCAAAGTGATCTGAATGCATCAAATGATTTGGTTTATTCAGAACTCGCCAAATCATTTGTCGCATTCTAAATGTGTCAAACTATTCATCTCATTTGCTCCTTAAATTTTTGAAATTCAATGCTCATTCTAATTAATAATTCCACTTATTAACTTGCTTCTTTATAAAATTTTGTCAAATTTTACAATATATTTATTTTACTTCAAATTAAATATCAATATTTTTAAAAACTTTATATTTAAAATATTTTGCACTCATGTAACCCCATAATGTTTAGGCATTGCATTACTATTTTTCTTATTATAAAATTCGAAAACAAGGGTGAGCGGAAGATGTGTTTATTAATTCTAAAACATGATTGATTTGACCGTAAAATCTGTCCTATAATCGTTCTAATCATTCAAGAATATTCCCATAATTTATTTTTATTATAATTTTCTTTGTTGCTTCTAAATCATTTGGCTGAATAATATTCAAGATATTTTTAAGTAAGAAAACTGTCTCATATGAGACTTTAATCTTATGCGATCTTGATGTGCTGATTCATTCAGAAAATATTAATATATAATATCTTGAAAAGGACTTTAAGTTAAATATTTTATTAAAAATATCAACAAATTTTTTCTTCCTTTTTTTCATTTAGATGTATCATTATAAAGGTGAGAATTTTTCTGATGTTAATATCCTGTTTTTAGTTATAATATATATTTTATTATTTGTTATATTGATATTATGCAAATCAAATATTATTCATTCCTTCACTAATGCCAATTATTTAGTATCATATGATTGTTCAAAACATCAATTGATTCTATATAAAGGTGTCAAAACGGGTCAAAGGGTTAGATTCGGGTCTGACCTGGAGCTTATCAATCCGAACTAACCTGTTTATAAACAAGTCAAAAAGGTGAACCCGAACTTGACCCACTAGAAACTTGAACCCTACGCGATAACCTCCAAAAACATATTTTTATAACTTATTAACTATAGATTTTATGATACTTGATAAAAAATAACAACACTGTACAAAAAAAAAATAATAATTTAAGAAAAAATATTAAACAAATCATTTTACTCATATT
>NW_021318942.1:95255-111245 GCF_001605985.2 Dendrobium catenatum
GAGCTTGAATGTGAGTTTTGGTTTATTAGATCATTAATTTGGGTTGATTGAGCTACAAATTTGGACTGGTTGGGCCACGAATTTGGACTAATTGGGTGCACAATTTTTTTAATTTGTATTATAAATTTGTTATAATATATATTATATAAATTAATAAAATAAATTTATATATTATATTAAATATTATTCTTATTACATATTTGTAAATTTAATATTATAAATTTATATATTCTATTAAAATTTTTAATTTGTTATAATATATATTATAAGAATCTTTATCAATATCATTAAATTATTAAATATTCATAAATATAACATAATTAAATTATGTCTTATAATTTAATTATAGTATATAATTATATTAATCATTCAAATTTAATTAAATTATTTATTAATTTAATTATATTGAGAGATAATCCACTAAATTACAGAGTTTAAATTTTTTGAATTATAAGTTTTGAGATTAGATTTCCGTAATTATTATATTAATGCTATTAAATTTTAATAATATTATTATTTATTACTTCATCCGGTTCGACCCCGGTTCTACTGGTCGAACCATGAACCACTCATTTCGGTTCGTTGCCCGGTCCGATTTTCACAACGTTGATTTTAATTTCAATATAAATATTTTTTTTTTGTTTTAGATTAAATAGTTTTAAGTTATACTTTAAATATAAATGAAGATGCATTTCTGCAGCTTTCCCTCCTTAGCCTAATTGTTGGGGCGGGACTAACATCAATGGCGGGTGTTCGAACCCCGCCGCAGGCGCCCTTGCTGGGCTGGCCAGTCGAGTCAGCAGTCTCCAGGCAGGCTAGGGCGCAACAAACTAGCTTGAGCGGGCTAGTGGGTTAGCTTGAGGGGGGGCGGGATGACGTGGGGCACGTGGGCTGGCTGGGGGCAGCGAGGTGGCTGACTGGGGCGGGCTGCTAGGGTTGATAGGGTTTAAAATTTTTTTTATCTTTTGGCACAAAAATAATCCGCCGGATATATTTGCAGGCGAATTTTCCACCGAAAATATTTTCGGTGCATTATTTAACGTCGGAAAGGCTTTTCTGACCCATGTTTTACTGTCAAAAATGCTAATTTCTGACGAATTTTAGCCATTTTGTCCAAAGAAAATGGCCGCCAGAAAATGACATTTTTTTCAGATTTTAGCCATTTGTTCAGTTACTCTCTCTCATAGTTTTAATATGTGATATATTAGCTTTATTCTTGTAGTCTTAAAATAGAAACTAACATACTGCTCTAATCATCTAGCATCTTCTTTGTCTTCAAAATAATATTAAAATGTTTAGTAAGCAAAAAATTCCTTAGTCTCCCAAACATTTCCACATTTCTATTCGAATATCATCTGGTCATACTATTTTTCCACATTTCATTTTCTTTAAAACCTCTTCAACTTTAGTTTTATGAATACGATAAAAATCTATTTTTATTTAGGATGCTATGGTCATTAAAGTCAGCCACACTCTCATAACCTTTATTAAAATGTTTATCGAAATATCTCATCCATCTATGTTGAATATCCACTTCTAAGAAAAACAATTTTTGATCTTTATCATTGATGCACTTCACATGAACTAAATTGTTGTTTCTCGTATCTTTTTGCTTGGCTAATTTATACATAAATCATTCTCTCGTTAATATCAAATATATTATATAAATCACTAAGAGCTAAATTTATTGCATCATGTATTGCTTTCATAAATCCATATTGGCCTCTCTATATTTTTACTAATTTTTTGAGCTTTTACAACTAAATTAATTTTCATAACAAAGCATCTTATTTTCTATCTTTTCTTGTTCATTTTAATTTCACCACCAATTATTTTTGCTATTATAAATTTTTTCTTCTAATTCTCCAAGAATATATTTTTGCAAAATTTTTAATATCACTGATTACTTTTTTCCCAAATCTTAAATCATGAATCTTATTCTAAAAATTATTTTTATTAGTACTTTTTAAATACTCTCAACTAATCCTAAGATAATATTTTACTCTATCTTTTATTTTTCACTCATTCATCTTATTGTCCAAAACTAATAAGTAATATTAAGTACATAAACTTTCACTCATATTGACATTATAATCTTTACAATCTAACCAATCTAATTATTTTACAATAAATTAATCAATCTCGGTTTTACTATGTCTATTCTTATAATTGATCAGATATCCCTCTTTTTTCTTAAATAAAGTATAAACAATTACTAAATCATAAGCTAGAACAAAAACTCTTTCAATGCAAATAAAAATATATGATAATTAAAACCTAATGATAATATATTAATTGAATAAATCCAAAAAAAATATTACAAAATTTTGAACATCACAAAATCAGCAAGCAATTGAAATTTGTTATTTCAATTAGAATTATAGTTGTACCATATTTAAATAAAGCCAAGAAACAAGCTAAGAACATAATGAAATAAACAAAAAAAATTTAAATACTCTCCAAAATAAAGAAGGTCCAAGCCTCATGTAAGTACAGGAAAATTACTTCCTCAGGAACTATATAGCCGCAGTTGCACCGCACTCTAAAGAATCAACTTGCAAAATCAATTCGAAAATTGAAATTTGAAATTTAAAATTTTATTGAATCAAATATTAAAAATTACATGCATTAGGAATCTGTTTATAAATTATCATCCATACATTAGTATATATATTTGGCCCAATATCAATCAAGTTCAAATCAAAATAATCTCAAAGTTAAACTTCGATTCCATCTAAAAAGTCAAATCAGCGGAAGAATATCGCCAAACAATAAACAAGTGATAATGAGGCCCAAGAAACTTCTTTAATGATAGTTAACTATATGACAGAGAATCCGTAAGATTCTCAAGTATAATCTAATCCACCAAATACGCAAAACAAAAACCGCAGGTGCATAGTAATAGGAATTGCTAGTGTAAGATATGAGAATCATGCTCCTGCAAAATCCCGTAGTTGGAAGGAGCCTGAAGCGGCTATGGCTTGGAGTCGAGAGCCTTGCTCGGGGTTTTCGCATGGAGCAGCAGAGAGCGAGCGAGGATGAAAGGCCTCGCTTCACCTTCCTTTTATTAGCGACGGGAGGCTGCGATCGAGGCGAGTTTGCTGGATATCCGGACTGATTCGGCGCCGTTTGCAGAGATATGACTATAGCATCGGCGGGTCTTCGGCGGATTCTACGGGTATGATGTGGATTTTTTATTCTTTTTTTTTTGTTCTGTCTTTGAGGTCAACAGTTTTTTTTTTTTTTTTTTTTGTTCTGTCTTTGAGGTCAACAGTTTCCTCTGCGTGTTTTCCTTTGTGCGTATGAGGAACAAAACGACAAATGGAGTTTTGTGTCGTCAGTGGGACAGTTTGTGAAATCAGTTGTTTAAGTCGTGGGGTGGTTTCAAGTCTACAGTCAACAAAAATTATGCAAACATACATGCAATGGCAACAAGGATACTGTCACCTGTCTGATTTTGTTTTTGTTTTGAAACCTTTCCTTTACCCTACAGTGAGTGAGAGGGCAAGTATGATAAAGGACAAAAACTATGTGGAGGATTTAACTCGAGCAGTTACTAATTATGAGGTTATTTTCTATGGTTTTGGTTTCCGATTAAATAATTTTTTCATTAAATTAATATAGTATTAACTAATAATTAATTATTATATTAATATATAATAAGTATATTTTTATTAATTTAATTAGGACCGATAAAAAAAAAATTAATAATCTTCATATCATATTAATTAAACACAAATCAATTACTCTTAATAATTAATATTGTCAAATAAATTGATTTCAGATTTATTAAATATAATAGTTTGCCAAATTTACAAGATTTAGAGGCATGAACCACGAGCACAAGAAGATATCATTTTAAATCCTGATTTATTAATTTAGATTTATGCTTTCAATGACTTCATCTTAAATATTAAGTTATTTGCTAAACAATTTTATAAGATTTAATAAGATTAAACAACTTTCTTGCCAAATAGTTGTAGGATTTTACATCCTCGGGATTTAGTAAATCTATATTTATGAAATTTACTAAATCTTACTTAAATCCAACTAGCCCTGAGACTTCGGTAAAATAACAGAAGCAACAAGAAGAGGATTCGGTTCATTGCGATCTCGCCAGAATTTAGCAGTTACTGTAATCTAGCACTTTCTGCATTCATGGAAGTGAGATCAGACCTTTAGTGGTTACAGGAATTTATGTCAGCATAAGAAAAAAAATGAGATCTATGTTATCATCTATCTCAATAAATTTCTTCAAAGGTTTATGTTGCTATTGTAGATACAATCACTAGGTTTCAAAATGAGACTTTAATTGACCATGTTTGTTGAAGGATTGGTGTTAGAGGAAATTATATTTTTTTATTATTAAAGTGGGGGTGATCAAGTGACATATAAGAAGTCCATTTTTATGGCTAATGAGGCATTCTCAATTTTAAATAATATATTTTAAAATTAAAGGAAAAACCATTGCCTATTATTGGATTCGTGGCTCTATCATACCGAAAGCCTGTCTTTCTTTCATTTCCAAACTCTGTGCTAAGTTTTTGTTACATGGGAGTATCAATGAGAGGAAGTTACACCTTATTGCTTGGAGCAATATTACCAAACCTAAGATTTATGGGGGTCTTGGCATCCTTTCTTTTGATGCTTACTACTTTGCTGTAGCTTGCTCTTTTATTTGGAGATGGTATCAGTTCCCTTCCTTGGCTAGTTCCTGGTTAAGGGCCAAATATGAGACACCCTTTAAACCTCCTCCTATTGTTGCTTCCAGGTTTTGGAAGGATATTTGTGGTGTGGCTCAAAAAATTTTGCCCAATCTTATTTTCTCGGTTGGTTGTAACTGTATGTTCTCCTTTAAGTGGGATCCTTGGTTTCATGGTAATCTGATTGGGGAGGCTTACAATGATGCTAGGCTCAATTCTAAGGTGGTTTGTAATTTTTTGGATCCTGCTAGTTGGAATTTACCTGATTATCTTCCTCCTACTTTGATATCTGCTGTTTGTAATATTACAATTCTAGAGGTCTCTGTTATTACCTGGGATGGTTCTACTACTCCTAAATTCAAAGATTTTTCTGGCCATTTTTACTCGTATTTGGAGGAAGTTTCTTCGCACAAGTTTATTTGGCATAAGAATGGCTCTCTTAAGTTTGATTGTTTCGCCTGGATGGCCATTACTCGGAAACTTAAATGTGCTGATGTTCTTATTCGTAGGGGGTTGCCGGTTCCCCCTAACTGCTCCTTATACTCCTTTTTGCTGGAATCTCATCATCACATCTTCTTTGAATGTGATTATACGTTCACTGTGCTCATGTTGGTCTTGCCGGCCTTTAGTAGTTTTCTGTTTAGGCCTAACTTACTTCAAGTTTTTGATTATTTAGACACTGAATTTACTGTTCCTCTGGAGAAAAACTTTTGTTTATCTATCATTGCTTACATTGTATATCATCTTTGGAGGGAGAGAAACAACAGACGATTCTCCAACGCCTGGTTGGCTCCTCTGTGGTTGCAGACAACATTAAAATTCTTATTCGGAGGAAGGCTGGAAATTGGAAAAATGTTGATGTGCTTAAACAGAAATTCTCTTCTTTTTTCTGTATCCCTTTTCTTTGTTGGGATTATTTGGTTGGAAGCGATCTGGTGGGAGCAGTTTACTTGGACGATGATGACCTGGGAGCACTACTGGATGCTGTTGATTCCTTCTGGATGGCCCATGTCCTGTTTATTGGCTGGTTTTTGGTGTGCTGTGGCAACCGGGGCTGTTGCCTTAATGCTGATTCTTTGCCCTTGGATGGCCCAGTGCAGGTGTTTTGGGTTGGATTTTTGTCAGGCTGTGGCAACCGAGGAAGTGGCCGCTTCTCAAATTTCTTCAGCAGCCTTTACTGATTTCGGATACATTTTTGCAGTGTTCCCTATTTTGCCTGAGTCCTATTTGTAAACTGCTTTTATTAGGTGTTGTTGTTTCCGGTTTTGGAGTTTACACGGGGTTTTTGTTCCTGGGGTAAACTCTTTTTTTTCAATTTTCTTTGTTTCTTGTAATTGTTTTTTATTTTAATACATGAGCCAAGGCTCCTAAATTTCCCAAAAAAAAAAATTAAAGAAAAAAAGTTCCATAAAAGGATTAGATATTTAAAATACAAAAATGTTCTCCAGAGAAAGATAAATTCTTAGGTTCGGACACCGGATAGAGAGAATCATCCGGATTTCTTTCTGTCTACAATAAAAATGCAATCAAAGCACAGTTACTCTAACAGTTGTGCTTTGACTGCGCTTTTACTGTAGACAGAGAGAAATCCGGATGATTCTCCATGTCTGGTGTCCGCATCTAATAATTTGCCTTAGAGAAAATATTGAGACATTTAAAACTTATGAATGAATGTATACAAATTTGAGTCACATACTCTTAATCTACTTATGAATGCTTTTATATATATGAATAGATTGATAGACAAAATGGATTATAGCACATTGGATTATTCTACTTTATCAAAGAATCATCCTAATTTGAATATTTTTACTATCCCTTTGAAAAAATTAAATCATTGTAGTACTGAACAATTAGTTAAGAAGAAAATCCTAATTAGGGCATCCTTTGATAATTGAGTTTGATTAAACTAATCGTACTGAATGATCCTAATTGTATAGGACGATCAAGTATAATCACAATATTCAACTGCCAATAGCAATTTAGGTAATATTTTAATATTTAAATTTTGTGCTAATTGTATAGGACGATATAGATCGTACAGGACGATTTGTGACAATCATGCATAAATTGATTCTGTGATTAGGAGACTAATTATAGTTTAACTACCCAATCACATCTTACATGACAATCGTACTATATGACCCAAGAGATGCATGGGACGATGTTTAATCGTCGCTTGTCGTACTGGATAATCAATACAGTCTCTTGAACTAATCGTGCAGGACGATCGCAGGATCATACGGGACAATTAGTACAATCTCTAGAACTGATCATACAGAAAAATATAGTTCATAATGTATGAAAGTGTTATTTTCTACTATCGTACAAGACGATCTCACGATCATACGGGACGATCCTTGACAGCATATTAAAAATTTGGGCTTCTTTGGAGGCTTTCTATTTAAACTCTTACATTGTATTGTAAGACATCTTTTTTGCTGCTGAGTTTGCTTGAGAGGGAGTTTAGATAGAGAGAGTTGAGGAGAGATTTGGGAGAGAAGAGAGGGAGAGTTCTTGTGAGGAAGAGTTGTGAGAGCTTCCCAAGGTTATTCTAAGCAAAGTTCCTTTCAATCTTCTTCAAATCTCTGCTTTGATTCTTGGCTAGCTCTGGGGAGACATTCTTCAGCAATAGATCTTGGTTCTCTGCCAAATCAAGGAGGGAGTAAAAGGATTTTTAGTTCTCTTCCATCTCCAGGAGTAAGAAAAAGAATTTCAGGTTCTCTACCTTCACCAGGAAAGTGAAAAAGATTTAAGATACTCTACTGCACCGGGTTGGTGAAAGAAATTTTGTAAGAGCTTCTCCGCCTAAAGGTAAGACATTAAAAGGTTTAGTGCAATACCTGGAGCGGAGATCTCCGGGGAGTGAACGTAGGTCAGTTTTGACCGAACCACTATAAAATCTTATGTGTTTGTTATGTTACTTTCTCGCACTTTAATTTTCGCACTTTTCTGTGATTTACTGTGGTTGAAAACTCTTGTTTTGGTATTGTGAAATTATTCTCTTCCACTTCTGTTGTTGAAATTGTCTAATTTTAGTGTTTGAAAAAGTATAAAAAGAGTTTTTTTTTAATTAATTACCAATTCACACCCTCCTCTTGGTTAACCTCGGACTGGTTCTTAGAGGTTTAACAACATTAATGAACTTTCACTTTTAGTGCATTTGCACAATATTGTTATGTTTTTAAAAGAAATTGCACACTTCTCATAGTAGAAAAAATTTTAGTACATTTTACTTTCAGCCTATGCAACATTTTGATATTTAGAATCGAGCATTGATATATTAATTAGAGAACATGTTGTGAGTCTAACTTTGGCACTCCTACACACTTTTTGTTACACGTACATGACATACTTGTACATTTCTAAGTACATTTGCATCACAATTGCACAAACTTTTGTGTGGTTCCAAAGCGCTAGCATGGTTCTAGGTGCACGAGTGTGATATACTTATACACTTTATGAGATGTTGCACTTAAGTTTGCAAGCTATGTTATGATGTATGCAGTATTTGAAAATATTTAGTTTTACTTATAATGAATGGAATGTTTCATTTGGAATTCTTAAATTACAGAATGTCCACTTACATGTTTGTGTTGCAAATTCAATGATGTTTAAGGTGAGTTAGAATATTGTCACACTTTTCAAAATATCATATTTTTCTATCTTTGAATGAATGTATTTTAACGCGGTGAGCATCACACAGGAATCAAATTTATTGTTACAAATAGGGGGCATGGTAATTTATTTTTCTACTCTAGCATTCTTTACTTGCTTACGAGCAATCAATGGTGTTCTGAGTGTGTATGGGAGTTCGTCTTGTCCGCGCTCTTGCCAGTGCATGGTTGTTCAAGTTCCTTGCAAATTTATTGCAAGTCACCTATGTACAACTTATTTGTTTAGCCTTATTTTTAATTGCTATTTTTTTCATCATTTTTATCAATTTAAATTTTATTTTTAACTCAGTTTCATTTGAATAATCCGTTTCTCTCCAAATGTCCTCTTCATGTCATTTTTTTAAGTCCTTATTCACCAAAAATTTTGGTAGCTTTGCAACATCTCTCTGCAAAGGAGGCATCTATGAGGAGTGTTAGGCCTTCCCACCAGCTTAAAAAGGTGTTCCTAGTTGGTTTCAGGAGACATAGCGGTTGGAAGGTCTTCATACCCACCCCGTTTAGAAAAAGACATGCATAGAGTTAGAGATAAAAAACATTTACTTGAGATCCTTCACAGCCACATTTTTCACAGTGAAGCCAACATTATCTCTAGGGGAACTCTTGAAGAGCATCAAGAAGAGTTGTACCCTTGCACCAATCAAGATTAGCAGACCTCTTAAATATGTTGTCACCTTCAAAACAAGAGATGGGTATAAAGGGTACCTTTTTTGGGATGTAACCATCTTTCTTTCAAAATGAAGATACCTTCTTGACAATTTCATCAAAAGCTTGGAGTGCTTGGGAGTGGTGACATCCATCTTATTGCAGAAGCAAATAATCTATTTGACATCATGTACAAAGGCAAGACAAGGTCACGTGGCTCTCCATTCTTTGAGATATTTACATCAAAATCACCAAGTCTAGAATCTATGATGAGGACAACATAGTCTGCCTGAGAGGCGCTAGTGATCATATTTTCAATAAAGTTATGGAGCCCAGGAGCATCAGTGATAGTGCAATAATAAAAAAGCAATGTCAATTATGCTGCCACACTCACATCCAGCCTTCTCTTATCAATAACCAAGCATACATCAATAACTTATTGTTCATCTCTGCCGCTTCCTTCTAAAATCTGTATATCACAAAATTTTCAATTCTACCAAGTTTGAGGATGAGATGCCCAGTAGTTATTGATCTACCAAAGTCCACATATCCAATGACCATAACATTGAGATGAACCTTCTACATACCCATGGCAACTTATAAAGCAAGAGAAACTGAAGAAAGACAGCTGCAATGGAGTGCAGCCAAGGGTGCTAGAGAAGGGGGTTACCGGCGATGGATGTAGCAAAAAGGTTGGAGTCGTGGGCGTACCAGAGTGGAGAGGAAGGCTGAAGAGCAACAAAGGGAGTTAGAGAAGGGTTTTCACCGGAGATGTTAGAAGGATGACCGAGCTACTTTGGCAATGATCAAAGAAAACAGACTGTGGAGTTGTTGTCTGTTTGCGTAGAGGTGTATAGATAAGGGAGATGCGAGATGGAGGAGGATGCGATGTGTGCAAAGGATAGAGAGGGGTTGAGAGTTCATTGGTTTAGGTAGATTGATGCGTGGAGTGGAAGAAGGGATTAGGAGAGGAACGTGCAATCTTTATGCAGTAGTTTTATTCATATTTTCGTTTGGGTTTGGGTAGATTTATTTTCAAAATTGTTGTTTCATTTTCTCTTTCAATTATTGTTTCTATTGATGCACTATTATTATGCATCTCCAATTGGTCATTATTAGATATTATATTTATAATTTATATATGAATTTTCTCATCTTAGTACAAAAAAGACTTTATAGCTATTCATCATGTCCCCTGTTGTCAGCCTATACCGCCTTCTAAATTTGGGGTATGACAGAAAAATCTAATTGTTCTTTCTTGACACAAGGCAATGGATATGGTAGTTTGATGACTGTAGAGCTGTCTATTAACCTAGAAGTAGTTTGATGATTGTAGAGCTATCTATCAACTTGGTAAAATTGTTTTTCTATAGATGCATCAGCATCAAAACAACTTGGAAGGATGAATGCATTAATCCATATAAAAAGAAAGCAAGCACATCATACTATCACATATGCATTCATTTTAAAGGTGGTTATTGAGAGAAATCATATAACATTTTTTTTCGTAAAACATTTAAATAGAAACAGCAACGAGGAAATCAGCAAATTCTTGAACAAAAAATTGACGAACCAGAATGAACTCACAATTTGCTGCAAGGATGTTGAAAGCACTGCTATGCAAGCACAAAGGAAACCTCTACCATTAACTTTGACATCTGTTACTGTACAAACTCCAACACCCAAAACAACCACAACAACAGCCATCTTCACCTCTTTGGAATAGTGCTTGTTATGAAGAATCCATTCCATCACACAGACAACAGGAATCATACTAAGCTTTGATATCTACACCACCACGTGTGAGAATTGTTATATTAGCGCTATACGATTTTGAATAGTTATAAAGTAGCTGAAATCAAGTTAATTAGCACCTGGTAAAAGCCAACAGAGTTGAGCATAAGGCTCAGGTTCATCCCTGTAATAGATGTGTTGGCAACAATGGAAAACCAGAGAAGTTCCCATAAAGGAACATGCTTTGATGCAGAATATCCGGAGGCATTGGAAATGAAACCAACAAATGCAGTCACAGTAAAGTGCAAGCCAGTTAAAGTAGTCGCTGTGAGCAAATAACAGGGAGTTAACATTAACAAAGAGTTAAAGGAAAGCATAACGGTGCATGGGGAATGAAATGTTGTTTTAAAATAATAATCCATGCGAGTGAAACAACAATTGAACCATGACATCAAGCACCATTTTCCTAACAAGTAAGAAGCTGAACAACGTTCGATATTCGTTAGAAGGGATACTACGGCGGTGTCCTAATCAATTCGAGAAGTAGAGGACAACCCTAGATGCGAAGGAAGAAAAGAATAGGTGGGATCTCCAATAGAGTACAAAAGATCCCTGAAAGAGGAGCAAGGATTCAGAAACTCAAAAAATATTTTGGATTCTGGGAATTTAACTCAAATAAATGAGGGGCTCAAAACAACAACCAAACGCTACAGTTCATAATTTACAATTTTTTTCGCACTTCTATTTCCTTTGCTTTGACACAATCAAACGCAGAGTGAAAATCAGAAATTTTGGAAATATAAGCAGGTGAAGAAAGTTGGCAACCAAGGATGAAACAGCAGAACTAATTACAAATCTGACTTTTTTCTCAGAATAATCGACCGCGTGCTAGGAGAGTGAGAAGGAGACAGAAAGATCAGCTGGAAATTGCAAGTATGAGTACTAACCAAACGTGAACGCGAAACCTGCACGGGACATAAGCTGCTTGTTAACCATGATGATGCCGACGGAACTAATGACGTTCATGGCCCACGCACCTACATCCGTCACTGCCGATTTCTTATCATTATGCTGCTGCACCCCTTCCATCCCTAGCTTCCTCCTCTCCGCTAACAAAGTTCAGCCCTCCACCGGAAATAATAGCTGCAACGCCGGCTCAGTTGATGCTGCCGGAGGCAGAGGTTTGGAGAAAAGGGAAAAGGTAAAGAAGGGCTCGTGGCTGAAAAAAAGTAGGGCAAGTGTTTATCAATGTTGCATTCATTGTATTGATTCCTCAATTCATTCTTAGCTGATCATGGTGGACAATAATTGGATATTATCCCCTTCCTCCGCTCTCTTCTACTGTCTCCCACTTTAAACCTAAGAAGCCGAGCGGAGGGATTCTGGAACAGACATGCAGGACAACGATTGCCGAAGCAGAAAATATCTAGGACGGTCTAGGGGAAAAGCTCCTTCGAATTCACCATGCTCCTTTATCCTTTGTCTTCGCCGTTACTGAACATTCATTGTTCATCAACTGAAGCGAATTAGAGATGGGAGAAATGCTAGAGAGAAGACGAAGATGGCAACGGCCGCCTGACGGCTTCCCATGAACCTTTAAAATTAAGTCAGTTTGATCTGTTGTTTTTCTCGCTGACAATCGGTCCCGACTCCCCGTTTTCAATCCGATCTTCGGCCAATTAAACTTTAAAAGTCATTTAATTTGATTTAAATTAGAACTATTAGCTTCATTTCAACTTAATTTAAGCTACAATTAATTTGATTTCAATCAATTATTATATACAAAATCTTCCGCCAATTCAACTTAAAAATCATTTAATTTGATTAAAATTAGAGCTATTAGCTTCATTTCAACATAAGTTAAGCTACAATTAATTTGATTTTGATCACTTATTATGTACAAGACTGATACATCATCAAAAAATTATTTTGATCGGTCACGAATCTCAAGGTAAAAATCATGTTGGAAGCTTTAAAATTAAATCCATAACCATCTGAACTCCGATTTCAGCAAACTTATAGTCGAACTGAACGTCTCGGAAATACGAACCCAACGCCACTAAATTCAACTCAATCCGAGCCCAAATGTGTTTGAATAGAAGACCCGAAGCACTGTTGTTCAAACCACAATTTTTATTGTCAAACGGTTTCCAAACATGACATGCTTATAATCAAATCGAGCGGCTCAACGAGACAAATCCAATGAGCCCAAGATCGCCAAATTCCAATATCATTAAGACCTTTAAATGTCTGACGAACGGTCCACGATCAAGGGATTAAATATTGGTCTTCCATCCAAACCACTCCCCATTTTCCCTTGATCCTCCTCCTATTTACAAGTTATGTCATTCTCAAAAAATTATAAATAGCTCCTCATTTCTCTTAAGAGGGGACCCAAGTAAGAAGGAAGAAGAAGAGAAGATAAGAATAGAAGGAGGGAAGAAGCTCCTCCTGGACCACCGCTAGATTTTCGTCCGATTTTCAAGTGATGCTAAAGTTCCGCCCAACTTTCAAGTGACGCCGAAACTCCGCCCGATCTCCAAGTGACATTTTAATTCTATCCAATCTATAAGTGACTCTGGAGATTTGCTCGAATACCATCTAATTTTCCACTGTCGCCGACTGAAGTCGGACTTCTACCCAACGTCCGACCTCTGCTCGTCGTCAGATTTCTATCCAACGATGGACTTCTGTCTGTTGTCGGACTTTCGCTGGACATCTATCTGATGCTGGATTTTTGTACAATTTTGGACTTCTACCTAACGTCATACTTCTGACCTTTGTAGTCAAACAACGGTCCTTCCAATTTACATTGCCCGTCGACTACGGTGCTTCCGACCAAACAAACATGCCAACATTGACTCTTTGTATTCTCATCATATACTTCTTATAATGTACATCAAGCCAAGGCATTCCCCCTAAAGAAGAGCCTCATTTGTAATCGACTGCAAATAATAGTAAATTCATTCAAATTGGGCTAGGCCCCTTGGTTTTTCCCCCTTTTAAGGGGTTTTCCATATAAAAATCGTGGTGTCTCATAAATATTACACTCTCTCTCTTATCTGATTGCATGCAGAATCTTCGTACAATGCTAAAACATTAAATTATATATTTCTCTACCACCGCGAATATTCTAGGACGCAATAATTTGGTGCCGTCCGTGGGAACATCGTTCCTCACTGGTGGGCAACTATTGCTCTAATCTCAAAAGTGGTTTATGTTAATATATTGACATTTTCCAATTCTCCCTCAAATTCATGAAAATAAGATATTGACTGTGGGGTAACCTTGACTGCAGCAGCATTCAACAAAAGTCCTCCTATGTTTCCAACATTCAATATGATATTTTAGAAAAATATTTTCATAAAGTTTCTAGCAAATGCAAATATTTCAAGCTTTATAAAATCCATGATGGGCTTTCACTCCTTGAGCAAGGTCTTAATATCAACCTCAAAAAGGCAGTAGCGGTCTAAAGATAGACCATTCTTCATCTTTGATTTGGGAGATATATGGCATTCGCTCCCTTCAAATCAAGGAAAATTTTATCCAAGGGGGATTCGATTCGACCTCTTCCACGCAGGTTAATATCATCGAGTAAGGCTCTGACATACACCCTCGAATAGGTCATACAGCCTTGGTCAATTCTCTCGACCTCTTTCACATAGGTTAACATCATCGAGCAAAGGCTCTAACATACAACCTCGGATAGATCATATATCCTAGTTGGATTCTCTCGACCTCTTCCATATAGGTTAACATCATCGAGCAAAGGGTCTGATATAAAACCTCGGATAGGTCTTACATCCATGGTGGATTCTCTCGTCCTCTTCCATATGGGTTAACGTCATCGAGCTAGGTTCTAACATACAACATCGGCTAGGTCATACATCATTGGTGGATTTTCTTGACATTTTTCATATAGGTTAACATCGTTGAGCCGGGCTTTAACATACAACCTCGAATAGGTCTTACATCCTTGGTGGATTCTCTCAACCTCTTTCATATAGGTTAACGTCATCGAGCATGGATTTGACATACAACCTCGAATAAGTCTTATATCCTTGGTGGATTCTCTCGGCCTCTTCCACATAGGTTAACGTCATCGAGCAAGACTCTAACATACAACCTCGTATATGTCATATATTTTTGATGGATTCTCTCGACCTTTTCCATAGAGGTCAACATCATCAAGAAGTGCTTTGATTGAACAATATTCTCTTTATAAATATTCCATAAAAGCAAGTGGTTAATAGATTCACCACTCATATAAAAATTTTTAGCAGGCTAAAAAGCCTCAAAAAAGCATATTATGCAATGTATCAAAGCATGCTGCCTCAAAGTTACAATTATAATTCAGCTTCCTTCAAGGGACAAATTCTCAATTTCATATACAATATCAATGGAGTAACATAAATTCATATTCAGGTGTACATTTATTCTCACAAGAAGTTAAAATTAAAGAGTACATTGGCGTCATCCGTACAAGCTACTATCATCAAGCATTAAGAAAACTTCAAAACAGTCAAATATCCTTGATAAATTTAAGTGACTTCTTATATATTGCATACAAGCATCTCCTATAACATTTTCTTCAAAGAAAAGACATAACCTGATCCTCATCAGGCCTCCACTCAATTAATAGTGTTAGTGTATTGCTAGAATGCTGCTATAGCACACTGCTCCGACCCATTGACTTAGGGATATCTGATGTTGGTACACTTTAGTATGTATGCACATTACCTTATAAAATGTCATTGGACACCCACCATCATCGGCCCTTCATATGATGTCTGTGTTGACCTCATTTTTCTATGAGGTCATTAGGGACCCATCCAGATTCTAGATCAATCATGACCCTACATCAATCTAAACTCCAAATCCTAGGATCTATCCAAACCCTAGGATTCTTCTAGACCAATCTAGAACCTAGGATTCTTCTAGACTACAGGCCTTAGGATCTAACTAGATCCTAGGACTTTTAGATTCCATACCCTGGGCCCTACTCTAGATTCTAGGATTCTTCCATGCACATCTAGACCCTAAGACTTTTCTAGATCCAGACCCTAAGATTTTCTTAAATTCCACAATACTTCCAAACTTTAGATCTTAGAGTCTCTCTAGATTCTAGGACCAATCCAAATCCTAATTCAATTCAAGCCTCAATCAAAATCCAAACTTCAGTCCAGTTCAAATATTCAAACTTCAATTCAAACCTTAATCCTGCCTTTGATCAA